>NW_027115162.1:908528-950214 GCF_000696795.3 Halyomorpha halys | reverse complement strand
TATATGTACATTTTATAGGCTCTACAATTTATTTTAAGTTTGATAAAGGTCCTGTTGGACAAAAGTTTGAAAGCCACTAGTCTAAAAGTTGCTTCTAAAACTTTACTATTTATTTAAGTAAAAATTATTAAGTTGATTTATGAATTCATATTTGTCACTTTCCATGTTAAATTAATTACCTTTGTTAAAGCTATTACTTTCATTAGAGATTTCTTTTAATTCTTGAATATCTAAAATTTAGTTAATGTTATTTATTTTTTTCTTTTGTAGTCATGAAAGTTTGTCAACACAGAACATCAGAACACTAAAAGAAGATGAAGAAGAAGAGTTGTTAGCTTCTATTCAAATACTTTTTGTTGGGCATGAATATCTGGGAAGGTAAACAATTTTATTTGATTATTCGTATACAATTTTTTTAATTGCTTTTTCTAGTATTGAAAATAAGAATTAGTAGTTCAAATGAAAAATAACTTAGTGATGATAAACATTAAATCTTATATTTTGAACATCTAATGGAAGTTTATATGATAGATAATGTTGGCCTTTGTATACATATTAGATTTAACCTGCTGGTTGCCTGTCCTTCATAGATATGAAAGGAGAATGATAACGCTGATTGCGTTGTGTAACAAACATATTACCTTCATCAATGTTCTCCTTTCATTAGTTTTAAATTGTTCTCTTGGGCTTTTGCAGGGTCTCACTGTATCGTTTTGCATTAACCGTTGCCCCTGAGGCAAAAATTCTATCAGAATGATCTGAATGAAAAGATTTCAGTCCCATAACACATTTTGGTGATTTTTTTTTTTATTTTTTGGCACAAATTGAAGTTTTGAATTTTTTTGAACCACCACCATTGTAATGACTGTGTATCACCATTTTGATGACTGTTTTTTTTGTCTCAGTGGTGTTTTATCGACAGTCACAATAGAGGTCAGAAAATCCTCACCTTTCTATTCGAATTTCTCAAGGAACTCACAAGCACTAGCAACATGATTCAATTTGTGCTGATCTGTCAGTGTATTCATAATAATCATTCTTCCTTAATTAAACTCACAACATCACTAGAACATGTGCATTCAGTTATTTTCAGTCCCCTTCGCCATAAACATTTTTGATCCACACGAAAATTTCAAGAGTTTTTCCTTCCTTAATAAGGTACCTTATGAGAGCACACACAAGTTTTGGCACTGATGTGGATCTCCAGTGCTTGTTTTGTTCAGGAGACCCCTCCTCCTCCCATACCTCTTAGTTTTGCCAACTTCAACAGCAAATCAGCCCAACATTACTCTTACTTTATGGACATG
Source organism: Halyomorpha halys (assembly GCF_000696795.3). Classification (NCBI taxonomy): domain Eukaryota; kingdom Metazoa; phylum Arthropoda; class Insecta; order Hemiptera; family Pentatomidae; genus Halyomorpha; species Halyomorpha halys. Next base: position 948,907 of record NW_027115162.1, on the reverse strand, counting down.
CCTCCTATTTACCAGAGAATCTCCTAATAAATTATGTCATGTGTCCATTCCTTTGGGGCATTCCAAAACAAAGTGTTAGATTTCCTGACTTTAAAACAGGCTATGTACAACAGAACCACCCTGACCTGATGTTCTGTATGAAATGTAAAAATAAAGTCAAAACTAAACTTACAAAGTCTTGAACACCGAAATCGAGTTACAGTGTGCTGTAACTTGTCTCCCTCCCCTGCCATATATTCATATGATGACTGGCTTTGGCAGGTGTAGAAGTGTTGTATCTATTTCACATTATATTGAGCCTAGTGATTTAGTTTTTTGATAAATAGTAAATAAAAATTAAGTACCTCAGCCATTTTGTCTCAAAATTGAGTATAATGGTTTAATAACAGATAACCACTCTAAAAAACAACAATTAGAAATTTGAACTAAATTGGTTTTGCTGAAAGGGAGGACAAAAATATCTTGGTTTTTTTTTACCCTCAAAATTTTGTTTGGATGGCAGATGGTAGGTTGATATCACTTAAAACATTCTTTGACCTTCAAACAGGAGAAATTAATCAAAGTTTAGCAGTTTTGGGGAAAAGTACAACAAAAAAATATTACCATGCAGAGAAGAGGTTAGAAGTATCATTTTATTTATAAAGTTATTTTTATTGGAAGTAATCTTCAAGGCTTTATTACCAGATATAACTGTGTATTTTTAATTTAAATTACAGATTTTAAATAAAATAAAGGATAAATACTTTACAGGACATTAATTTATAATATATCACACTTAACTTTTAATGACTTTTTATTTTCAGGCGATCTTGGTGTTGTTTTGATGAAGGAGCCCTTTTGTTTCATACTCTTGAAACTGTATACCCATTAACACGGATGCTGCCTTTAGAAAGTCAAAATTTAATTAATATCCATCAGCAGATAGATCAGATATTTTATTGCCTTTATGGAATTCAGAAGAAACATAAGGTAATATTATAAGTTAGCTAGAAGGGTAGCTGTCCTTATACTAACTAGTGGTTTAGCTGTCCTTTAGGTTAGCTTGAAGGTTAGCTGTCCCTAAGGTAGCTAGAGGGCTAGCTGTTCTTAAGGTAGCTAGTAGTTTAGCTGTAAGGGTAATTAGGCAGTAATGAGAGTGGACAAATGTAGAGAAACTTTTTCATAGATCTAATTTTTTCATTTAATTAGTATTCTTTATTAATTATTTTAGTATTAGTCTATTAAAGCACTATGACATTGTTTTATCAACCATAAAAATATGTTGCATTATTAATTTAAATTTGTTGATTGTATGGTTTTTTGATATGGGTGATTGGAAATGTGATAAGGGAGTAATACTGTTTTTTTAATGGTAACTAAGTCAATAAATGACAACGCAGAATGAATAGATTCAATGTGTTCTTGGTCAATGCAGGAGTATTTATTCTATTTATTTATTTGTTTGCTACTTAGTTGATGAATTTATATTTCACTAAAATTTGACAATACTTTTATATTGTTGTTAATAAAAATTATCTAGTTTGGTGGATGTAACTATAAAATATTAACCTCCTATTGTTAAATTAGTCTTTTTACATTCATTAAAACAAATTTAGTAGTGACTGCTGTATTTTACCAAAGGAAACTCAGATATGTATGAAATGGGTTTACTTACTTCAAAGTTATCTATACCTCTTCTTTATAAATAACACTGAAAAAATGAAAGTGGTGCAGATTCATTGAATGTCTAAGGAAGGTATAGGAGGATTATAGACAAAGATTGAATGAGAACTGAATTATCGACAACAAGATCAAAGAGTAAATTCTCTTTGATCTTGTCAATGTCTCAGCTAGAAGGATGTTCAATGGTAAATAAAAAAGTCCTAAATCTATAACACAAATATTCTACCAGTATTTGGCATCAAATTTTATACAATAAAATTTTCTAAGGTGATTTGACTATGTTTTATGAATGGGAACAGATCATCTTGTCAGGATAACATTTTAAGTTATTTTATTGGAGACAGTCCAGGAAATGAAACTAACAAACTTGGGAGGTAGGAGGAAGGGAATGATTTGCAAAAAGAGTTCTTGGGATGGAACAGGATGATAATAATCTTGACCACATTTTATTGAAACATAAATTTAAGATATCTTTATTAAAACATAAAAAATTCAGGAAATCCTAACACTCCTGAATATTTAAAAATGATCTGCTACAATTTTCTTGTAAGCTACTGTTCATTGTAATAAAATATTTTAAACCAACCTTGATCACAAGTTTTTTTAAAAATATTTATATTGAAATAAATTGAAATGTTAAAAAAAAAATATAGACAGTGAGTTTTTTTTTTTCCTTTTTTTCTATGGAGACAAGGCATATAGCTGAACATAATGTGCTTGGACTCGCCCTTACCTGGAATCGAGCCCAGCAAATATTTATATTTACTAGGCCTCGAGAGCTACCGTCTTATGACACTGTCGGAAAGTGCTGTATGTCAGCGGATAATGAAGCATTGTACCTGAAACTCATTCAGCTTGTTCCGGACAACTGTAACCCAAGTAAGTAGTCTATAAGAGAATTATGTTTACACTTATTTATAAATTATGTAAATTAAAAGAAAATTTTTTTATTGTTTTCAAGAACCTTTATGATTGACCTAGAAAAATTCTTTTTCTATAAACTGTAGTGCCAAAATACCTCCAACAATTCTGATATAGTGCCTTAAGTCCTTTCCTTAAGACCATTAACTTTTCATCTGTAGAGAAAGTTCCTGAGAAAAATCGGGAAAGATAGTTATGAAGAAAAGAATACTTTATTCCTGCATAATCTAAAAAGTATACATTTAGTGATAACTTATGTAATAGTTATTTGAAAGGTAAATAAATTATCTTAAAAAAAAAATCATCAAAATGGGGACTTTATTAGCAAAGATATAGCATTTTACATCTTGTATACATGTTTTTAAACCGAATTAGATAGTTTTCCTTAGAAAGAGTTATTATAAAAAGTAAATCTTTTTAAAGTTAATTGGGTGGAGCCAGTTTTCAAACTAACTATTGTAAAAAAAAAAAAACTCTGTAACTAACCAAATACAAATGATTTTTTCTAGAGGCCTGGTACTAATTTAAAAAAAAAAAAATTGCAGATTATTTTGGGCTGCCATCAGAAAACATGAACACTGTTATATCCATTACATGACATAATTTATCAAGCCGATAGGAATATTGTGTTGCACTCACGATTTATGATATATATATAAAAACTTGTTTTATATTACTGATCTAGTCAATACTAAATTTATTTATGTTCCAGAACGTCTTCTTGGAGAAATGAAGAAATACATAGAAGGGGAAATAGAAGAAATACCAAGGAATGATTGTGCACTGCCTGAGGAAGTGGCTGATATTTACTTCCTCCTTGCTCACTTCTACTATAAATCAAAGTCTTGGGTATTTAGATTTTTATTTCATCAGTTTTATAATATATTTTATTTTTATATATTTCAGTTTTACAAATCATTTTGGAGTTGTAGGTCACTGCTCCTTTAACTGTTGGCAACTGGGAGTGGAACTTCGTGAACCGTATTTTGATGTACTCCTCTATTGACTCCATTTGCAATTCCCGTTCCAATTGGCTATTTCTTATGAATCAAGGAGCATCCATTGCTATTCGTAGGACTTTGTTTTGTAAAGATTGTAATGTTTTCCTTTTCATAAAGGATGCTGCTTCCCAGATCTCACAGCCATACATCAGCAGTGGCCTGAGAATTGTTTTAAATACAAGAACAGTTGTTTCTGGTTTTAATTTTGATTTTCTATTTAGGATAGGATATAGCATTGCGTAGGTTTGAGTTAGTTTGATGTTGATATGGTGGTTCCAGGTAAGGCCGAAATTCATCTAGGTGAATTTCCAGGTATCTTCTTACTGTTTCACTGGCAGGATTCCATTTCATATTTTTACCTTTGAGGATTAGTTCTGATGGGCGTCGAAGAGTAAAAACTTTTGAATTACATTTTTCAATGTTCAGGCTAATCATCCATTTAGTGAAATATTGTTTCAGTTCATTAAGGTGACTTTGCAGAGTGTTTCTAGCGATTATTATGTCATCATGTTGTGAGAACTCTGCTTTTCATCAGCAAACATAGCCATGTGTGTGGACTGGATGATGTCATGAAGGTAGAAGTTGAACAGAATGGGAGAAAGGACTGAAACTTGTGGAGTAACGGTATGGATCCGTCTAAGGGTAGAATTTTTGTTATTTTGACAGAAAATGTTCTACCATTGAGGAATGAATTCAGAATATTATATAGTTATTTTGGAGTGTCTACTTTCTTTAATTTATTTAGGAGACCTTATCGAATGCTTCTTGGAAATCCAAGAACACTACCAGGGTGTGTCTCTTCTTTTCGAAACCTTCAATTATAAATTCCGATAGTCTTACCAGTTGGTGAGAAGTGGAATGACTGTATTGAAAATCAGGGATAATTTCGATGCTCTGAAAAAAAGAATTAAGATGTTTTCTGATAACTGTTTCCAGTAATTTTCCAAAAATGTGTAATAAACTGATAGGTCTATAGCTACTGATTTGTTTAGCATTCGTACTAGGCTTGTGAATTACTATGAGCTCAGCTTTCTTCCACGTATCGATAAAATATTCAGTATGCAGGCAACTATTAAAAATAGATGTGATGAAAACAACGGCTTTCCTGGGTAACATTTTGATACCTATGACTGGGATCAAATTATGGCCTGCACTTTTTTTTATCTTGAGCTTTTTAATCAGGTCCTGGATTTCTTTTGGTCGTGAATTAAGGTAGGAGCTGAACTGTTGTGAGCGGAGATTTAGATACTTGTCAATTTCATCATTGACTTAATTCAGACCTATTTCTGCATTGGAGAATGTTTTCTCAAAGAAATTAGCAAATACTTCAGCTTTTTCAGTGTCGTTGGTAATGAATTCATCATTGTGTACAAGACTTGTAATTTTCTCATGTTTATCCATTAGATGTCGCATAGCCTTCCATAATGAATGATCCTTTGGGCCTAAATTTTCCATATATCCCTGATATTTAGAATATGCCCATTCATTCAGATCCTTTTTAGTTTCATGTTTGAGGTGGTTCAAATTCTAATTTTTAGCAGTATTGATTTTGGGCAGCTGCCAGAAAATATTTTTCCCCTCAAATGGAAAGGTCGTACAGTTGTCTTGTGTAAAATGTTTGAGACCGACTCATTTAACGTTGTTATACTTTTATCTATTTCTTGAGCAGTAGGAGAATTTTTTTTTCTGTTGTAATTTTTTAGCGACAAGAATTTTGTACATTTCCCAGTTGATCACTCAACTAATGAGGAATTTTCTCAGTTGAAAAACTAGTTAATACAGGGATATGGTCTGAATTTAAAGCTGTGATCACTTGAGAAGAGAGAGGGAAGCTAAAATTGTTTGTTAATACAATATCTAGAATGTCAGATTTCCAGCCTCGTCTGTAAAATGTAGGTTCATTTGGTGTGTGTATTTGGATATTATGAATGTTTGCTTTGAGCAAATATCAAGTAAAGTATTTCCACTAGAATTTGATTTGCAGCATTCCCAGTAATTGTTTTTACAATTTATGTCATTTAAAACTAATGTATGGTTCCCTGGTGGTAATAGTTTTAAAATTTCGTTTTAAATTAGTTTTTTATTTGGAGGTTTATAAACTTCTGTGACAACGGTAGAAGGAGACAAGTTTAAACAAACCGAAACGACCTCTATATTAAATATGTTGGTAATGATATTTTCAGTAAAGTCAGTATTATTTTTTATTATCAAGGCTACACCATCAGAAGGAGTTATGCTCATATAAGACTTGTTTATGTATAGAAAGTTAGACAGAAGATTAGTTGTCTTCCTAAAAGTCAATAAATTTTTTGTTACATCAATTTTTTTAATTTATTTATTTATTGCTATTTACTACTGTACATTATAATACATTCAGTAAATTTGATCTCAGTTAAATTGGAGTGTTACAGGCGTGTAGAGAAACTACCCATTGGTAGCACTCTAATGACGTTTTATATTAGCAGGTCTCGTGGTCATCTTCTTTTCAGGCACCTCTGAGGATTGTCAGAAATGGAAGAGGAAGCAAGGTTAGAAACTAGTGGGTTTGGATGGATAGGGAGTTTGTAGTGGAAGAAGTGATATCTGGTTCAGGCTAGATCGGTTACATATGGAACATTAAGGTCTTTATGTTTTATTTTATTTGTGAAAAAGTAAGGAGCATTGAGGATTTTGGATTGCAATGATTGGATACGAGAGGAATTTGAAGGTTTAATGGAGCCCAAAGCTCAACTCCGTATGTCCAGATTGGCCTTATTACAGTCATGTAGATCAGTATTTTGTAATGAATTGGAAGTTTTGACCGTTTGTCCAGTAAGCGCTGTAATAGTCGAAATCGACATGCAGTTTCCTGTCTTTTCAGTCTAATATGAGGATTCCAGGTTAGTCATTTGTCCTGATGTAGTCAGAATACATCAAATTAAACTGTATTTTATTCATACTGTTTCCATCGGTACTTTGCAACCTATGTCAGCCAATTAAAAGATATTGAGACTGATTTGAATTGGGAATTACTTTGTTATTCATTGTAATTGACATATTTTTCCTCATCCAAGATATTTATCCTTCCTTATGGAATGCCGACACATATTTCATGAAGACTAATTCTTGATTATTGATAATAATTTTAAAAATAGTTTCTGTAATCACTCATTGGCTGCCTTTTGGTATTATAAACACTGAGTAAAGAACAACCTTTGGTGTTATCAGATAAATTACATTATTTATAATAATTATTTTCTGTACATACTAGATTATAAATATTTATATTTGACTTTTAGGCAAAAGTATGGCATTATAATTTGTTGGATGTTTGTGCTAATCCAACCCGTCATGCTTCATGGGCTGGCTTAGCCTTGTCAAGAGGCACAGAAATAGAAACAACTCTTAATTCAGTAAGTTTTATGTCATTTAGTTTATTATTAGAGTCTATATGTTTGTTTGAACGATAAGTTTTGTTGAAAGTAACATAAGAATAACGAAGCTTGTATGTTAACCTACTCCGTTTTTCTTGACAGAAATCCAAGAAGTATAATAGATGGTAAAAATTTTGTTTAGATAGTTGCAATATTTCAGATTTTTCGTCTGGGGCTCATGTACATACTAAAAATTATTGTTTTTCTAAATACCATTATTGACTAATATTGTGCAACATAAATTAAATAAAAACATTTGAAAGTAATCGACAGGTGGGTCTGTTGGACTTGCTATTATATTTCTACTTTTTATATCAAAATATATATACTGTATTTATTTATTTTGTGGTAATGGATTACAAAACAAAAAAAGGATAAAAAATAAATTAGTTCAGGACACCAAAATGTTAGACTACTAAATATCACTATATTCCTTGTACCCTCCTGTCAGGGGTTAATATATTTCTTAGACATTCCACTTTCATTGTATTTTTCATATTTTGATAATTCTTAAATTTTATTTCAGTGCGAGACAATAAAAAATGAAGGAAACTTATTAAATTCAGCTGCTGCTGTTTGTAGATGTTACAAAAAATCTCTAGATTTAGATCCAGCTCAGAATACTTTGTGGATTGAAAAAGGAACATTTTCATACACCATACACTCGTTTTGTTCAAATGTTCTCAAGAAGGTATTATTTCATTTCACATATTCATTTTTAATGGTTGAGTATTATTTATTATTTGTAGTAAATTAGCCAATGAAATAAATTTGGTATGATTAATGAAATAATCTATTGATCAAGGTATGATGTTGATTTTATAATTAGTAAACTTATTAAGAAATACATATTGAATATAGAATATGCATATATTCTATAGAACATATGAATATGTAATATGGCAATAGCAACCTTAAAGATATTTTTGTTTGCTTTTATAAAATTTGAACTATTAGAAATTTTACCAAACATCAACTGTCAATATCTAAAAATATTATATCATAAAAAAAAATCCTATATTGAGAAAAACCACTTTTTAAGTTTTTAATTAATTATATTTCCCAAGTAAAATAGGAGAAGGCATGAGTGGAATTTCAGAAATACTGTAACTGATTTTTCTTCAATTCCAGAGGAAAATATTTGTCCTATAAGCCTAGAACAGGATAGCCCTGTGTACTGTTGTACTCTCACATATCTTTACTCTATGGATGAAATTCATCTTTGAACATAGTCATTACAACAATAATCATTACTTAAATTTTTGACAGTAACATAAGAAGACGTAATTATAATTTTTGTCATTTCTATTCAATGAACTTGGTATCAATTGAGTATTTTTGATATAGGAACAAAACCTGAGTATTGAAATGTACCATACGCTTGAAGAACAGAAAGAATCCATGTTAGCCACCGCTCTTCAATGTTTTCTGTCTGCGAATAAGGTTTGTTTTTATTAATTTTTCTAGGATGTATTGAGTGTGGTTTATATCAAAAACCCTTGTAAATGTTTCAAGAAAAGTATGTCATTGAAAAAAATTAATAACTGAAGAATGTATGAGATGGTTAACTAAAATGTGACTATTTTGAATTTATATTTCACTATACATTATATTTTCACTTGATGAAATATAAGGTTGGTGGTTTCTTATATTATTCTTAAATATCTTTTTATTGATTTATTAAAATATTTCAGCTGTGGTATGACTTTGGTGGTCGAGATATACATGACGAGAGATGGTTACACCATTACATGTTTGGTAAAATTGCTAAAAAGAAAGATGAAGAACCATCTGTTTACATCAACCATTATTTAAAGGTAAGATTTGTAGAAATATAGGTATGATTATAAATTGTTGCTTTGATTAATTTGTATCTACTAGATTCAAAGTAATACTTATATTTATATTTTATATTCATCTTATTTCATCGTAGTCCTACACTTAGAGTCCTCTAGGTTACACAAACCATAGTTAACTCTTGTATTTCATTAAAGTTCAATTTTCTGTATGACGTTTGTTTCTGCATCTTAGACAAGCTTTGAGTTTACTAAAAAAGGTTTATGTAAAAGAATAAACTATTGTAATTATAATGCAGTAATAAATTTTGTGTTTATAATAAACCTTAATCTATACATATATAATTGACAACAATGAAGCACATGAAACATTGAATGCAAGAGTACCTCCTGGATTATTTTTCCCTTTCCTTGGTTTCAACCTATTCTAACCATAAAAAAAAACCTACCTATTTATGGAATATATAGTATGCGAACGTAATTCAATCTTACAAAATTTCATATTCTACTTTTCGACAGAAATACATATTTTTATGTCTTTATCCAAATAACAAAGTTTTGCAAAATGATCTCTATGTGTGTATGCATGTGTGTGGTCAGGCTAGCTCAAAAACAAAAAGTAATACAAAACTGAAATTACTTATTTGAGGGGGGTTTATGAAGCCGAGACGTCCCGATCTTTCTGGTTGTATCTTATATTAAACTGCTGCAGGAACAAAATTTGTATTCGTTATTCACAATTTTTGCCTTCCCTGGTCTTAAGATTTTTTTTTTCAAAAATAAAAAAAAATAGCAACAACTTCAACTCGAGCCTAACTATCTTTACTAAACTGAAAGGCGGTACCAGTTTTTATGTTCCCTATTTTTTTTTTTTCAGGCTGCAGCTTTGCTTCATGACATCGGAGCCCTGTACCCAACTCTTATTACATATAACAGTCCTCAGTATCTCGCAGTAGAAGCACTCGAGGTTAGTGTTGTTTTATAATTTTTTTAATTAATCTCTTGAATCTGCTTATATTTTACACCTTGCAAAAAAATTTGTAAATAGATTTTTTATGAGGTAATATTATTTTGGTGAAAAAATGTTAATTTCAAAGATATAGATATTGTTCCTGGTATATAATTTTCATTCTAGATACATTTAGTCAGTACCCATTATCAATCACTAACGTGATGTTTTTCATTTACTTCTTCAAACTATTTCCATCTGTAATTTGAAGAATTTAATTAAAGCCAAAAATATTGTAATGTTTTTACCTCATTTTCGGGTCTAGTCATTTTTAATCGAAGATGCGAAACATATGAAAATAAATTCATGTTTTATATCTGTACTTGAGCTTTTTTTCCCCATTAAAACTCTCTTATCTTAATTAAAAATATAATCCATCATACAACAAAACTGTATTATTCAAACTTCTTTATTTTATAATTATTCTTGTCCTTGTACAATTATATAAACATACTGGATAGTTGATCTAAATAATTTCTCTTAGAAATATGTTCTGAGTAGTAGTTGAAATTGAAACATAAAGTTCTGTAAACCAAAATTTATTTAATGATGAAATTTCTACCCGTATTGTAGGCCTCTTACTGATTACAAAGATAAGATAAAACAAAGACTTTATTTAAATGAATTAAGAATAAGAGTATAAAATAATAAATTAAGATCGGTGATCTTTCGCATATTTTCAGTAAGGTTTGGTTAAGACTGAATATTGAAAATATAATCACAAAAATAAAGGAAACTAAATAAAATAAAAACTATGAAGTGAAGTGAATTTGCAAGATAAGATCTAAACAGGAGTAAAATCAATAATTTAGATACAAAGTAAATGTCAAGTATCAGTGACTATTATCTTTCATGAAAAATATAATACATCAGTAAAGTAAAAAAATACATTATAGTGACAATGGATCAAGATCTGAGAAGATTCAGTCTTATGGAACAATGATTGAGGACTGACAAAAGAGATTACAATGATGGAAAGCAATGAGAGGGAGGGAAAGTTTTTAATTATAGAAGATGGATGGAAGTAATAGAATAGGATCAGTCAGTTGTAGTAAAGATTATTTTTATGATAAATTCAAAATGTTTGTGTAGTTAAAAGAAATATATTGCTTATGTATGTATTTTATTGTTGACTGGGTTAGGTTACAGGTAGATGTGAATGGATTCAGAAATTAGTCTTTTCTTATGGTTAACAATGTGGCCAGGATAGAGAGCTTATGGACATCAATGGGGAAAGGTTTTAGAATAAAACATGTTCAGATATTTTTGAGGTTGTTGGGTTATGAAATGATATATTTAATTTCTGTTGATAGTTACTAATTTTTAGATTTGTATTGATGTTAAAGAATTTATTACAAGATGTTAGGCATATCATAGGATAAGGACAATATATCGTAAAAATTTCTTTGTGCTTTATGAGAAAGTACGTGGAAATAATAATGAAATCCTTATAGAAAAAGGGTAGAGGGTGACTGTGAACAGTTTCAGAAAAATGGGATAGTTGTAGCATTTTTATTATTATCTTCAATTTCTGTATAATGTTAGAAAGGAAGGTTTTGTAGGTATGTTGGTTTCTTGGTATTGGTGGCTGGATTAGATAAGGTTTTTGGCAACATTAATTTCCCGATGGATTTCCAGAAAAGTCATTTAAAAGTCTACCTGAGTAATCAGGTTTAGCATATTAGTATGTGGAGTGGCAGCTATCAGTATTTTTTATGATAAGGTCAAGAAATAGAAGTCAATTCTTAATTTTACTTCCAATGTAACATTCCAACAAACTTCATTGATTATATTTCTTAAGGAAAATTACGTCTTTAAGCAATGAGGGTGGTATTCAAATACTTTATGGTAACTTGTCTTTGTAACCATGAAAAAGATCTACAAATATGGACTGAAATATCAGTATTTATTTTATGGATTTTTACTCTATTTTTAATTTTAATTACAAATCTTCTCTTACATAAAGGTTTTACTATTGAATTGTTTAATGGGTCTCTATATTTTGTTTCATTAAAGCTATTCTACAGAGTTCACACATGCATATTAAAAACTCTTGAAGAAGCAGGAGACAAGCCCCTTCCTATCTCAACAATAGGAGTATTTAAGCAAGCAATAAATGTTTTGGCTCAAAGCCCATTTGTTACCCAAGCTAAGGAATATGCCAGGTTCGTGCTAAATTATTACTTCGCTGTTTCATTAATGTAGAAAATGTTTCTTATTAGTAATAAAAGTACATCTGCCTCTACTTTAAAACTATTTTGTATTTAAACAACCTGAAATATGCAGATTATTTAATTTGATTTTTTAAAAAAGTAGAATTTTGATTTTTCTTATTATTCTTTTGAAATTTTAATTTTTCTGTTTTCAGAAATGAGAAACCTAAGAAAACCATACAAAAAAAGACTGATAGCAGCAGTGATGATGTAAGGATAACATGATTTTACCTAATTGTATTGACAAATTTTTTTCTATACACTTCTAACTTATTAATGAAAACTTTTTTATTTGTAACATTTTTGGATATTTTCAAACTAATCTTAAATCACCCTAGTCTTTAAGATATCCTCTGCCATAATATAGTTGTTTATCACAAATACAATAATTTATCTTAAAAATTAACTTATTTCATTTATTTAGGACTTGCCAGTTTCAAAAGATGTAAAAGATATGATACAAGATATTCTTGGTAAAGTGGAAAGTGATCATAGTTCGTCTAATCCATTAAAAAGAAAACTATTGCCTATTAAGGAAGAACCAGAAAATATTGTTCAATCTGCAGAAGTATCTTCAGGGGAAGACCAAGTGGAATCTGGTCCCGTAAGCAATATTGAGAAAGCTACTAACTCTAGTTCCACTTCCGAAACTACTAAGGATACGAAGCAGAAAGGTGAAGAAACTAGTACCAGTTCTTCTTCTAGCTCATCATCAAAATCTTCATCTTCCTCTTCAGACTCTTCTTCCAGTTCGAGTAATTCAAGTTCTGGAAGTTCAAGTTCATCAGATAGTAGTTCGTCTGATTCTTCAAGCGATTCTTCTAGTGATTCTGTAAGTTGTATGTTCTTTGTCTGTTATTTATTTTTAATTTGATACTTATTTTCTTGTTGTGTGATGCCTCAAACTTTTTTATGCCTTTTATCCGTAAACCTACCAACTAGGATGGGCCGATAAACCACTCTTTTGATTTTTCAAATCATAATATTGCAGAAAAGTTTTGAATTAAAAAGAAAACAAATAAATTCATATCTTTTGGCCACACATGGGATCTCTAGATTTTGAATTTTTACTCAGATATTATCTAAATTATTTAACTTACCACAACATAATTGTAATTCCTCTAGTCGATTATTATTTGAACTAATTGAGAATTAGAAACAGAATGGTTTACATCTATAAGGTTCTTCCACTCTCAAAAGAATTGTCAAATTTAACAAACTATGGGGAAAATCCGAAAGTTCAGGTATGGAGGTTTTAATTGAAAAGTTTTTACGTAGTTTAGTTACTGGGATAATATTTTGATGACGTTCGAAAAAAATTGTATTTGTTTTTTGGATACTGATTACAAATTTTAACTTTGGCACTATAAATTTGTTTTGGAAGTTTTAAAAAATCCAAACCAATTTTATTTTAACATGTTCAATATTTGAAAGATTTATATTTTCAGGATAGTGAATCAGACAGTGAGCCCCCAGCTAAAAAAGTGAAACTGGAAATTGAAGGCTGGTCTCAAGGTATAATATGTTTAGCTATTTAAAAAAAAGATAACCAATATTGTTAATTTTTATACAATATCTATGTTATTGTCATTCATTTAATCAATCAGTCATAAACATTTTATATTACAGAACAACAGTGGCTTGTTGAAAAATGTATTGAAGCTCTTGAACTGTGTAGAAAAAGGTTTCCAGAACATTATAAATCAACATACCATTTGGCTCATTTCCATTTTAAGACCAAACACTTTAAAAATATGGACAAAGTTAAAGAACTATTACTTGGACCACAGGGTTTATTTGCTGAAAGAAAAGCAAGTAATTTCTTCAATGTAAGTCCATCATATTCTAAATATTGGTTACAATATTCAGTCAACAGGAGCTTATTACACTTATCGTTTAGAGCAGTGGTTCCCTAATTGGGTGCCCCAAGCGAATGTCACTTTTCATAATATTACAAAAAATTAAAATATGAAATATTCAGTGTATTCGAGCATTTAAATTTAATTTGCTCTTTTTTTTTTTCTTTTATTCTTTTCCTACATATTCATCCGCTCTAAAGAAAATTGTGCCTTAATTTATTTTTTTTCAGCTCAACAAGGGTGCTACGAAATGTTTTTAGCAGTTTTAACTAAAAAGAAAAAAAGGTTTAGGAACAACTGGTTAAGGGTATCTTGATTACAAAGTGTTTTAGTTCCTTTGTCTTGTAAATCCTACTTCAATGATATTGAAATCAAAGTTACTTTTAAGTTTTTTACATCATACATGCCAATTCAAAGTTTTTCTTCTTCGAGTTTTATCTGATAAAATGTTTCAATCATGATACAACAAACTAAGTGAAAATTTTCAACTTTTTAAAAATATCTCCACAAGGATTCAGAAAAAACCTCCTAAAATTATACAGTTTATCTACATGCCAAAACAAACAAAACTAAAAAAAATAATCGATTGAAATTGATTTACTTGAATTTTCATCATGCTATGGATTGCTTATGGCTATGGACTTCTTATAGATATGCTGTGGAGTGGTTTTCCCCAAAAATCTTAGCATATGTCTCTTAAACCAACCCACAAATTTTTATTTTCCAGTAAATTGGTGATATTGATTCCTGTCCAACAATTAGTTAATCATTTTTAAGTGTTGGTATCAATTTAATGTTTACTAATATTATAAGGATAATTGTATTTAATTTATAAAATAAAACAGTTAAATAAATGTTTTTTTTATATTTTTATTGTGTAATATCACACTGTCTTACATTTATACACAATTGTAATAGGGATCATAGAGCTCATTTCAACCATATTTACAAATATACAAACAAAAATTAAAGTAATAATACTAATTAAAAAAATTAATTAAATTAACTTTTGTTTCAGGGAATATGGAGAATACCTAATGGGGAAATTGACCGCCCAGGTAGTTTTGCATCACATATGGGAAGGTGTACTTTGTTACTCCTCGAGTTTCTGAGGGAAACTAAGGATTATAATATGTTGTTAGATTTGGCTATTCATCTAAAAATAGTACCAGAAGCAGATAAGTAGGTTAAACATTATTATTACTTGTTACTTTTTGTTTGTTATTTTCACCAAATTGGCTTATTTATTGAAATGATATATTTAAATTTTTTTTTGTATTTCTTAACCTGTTGGGCCTCTTTAAAGTAAAATTAAAGATATGAGTGCCGATTAGAGAATAGTCTTTTAAAATTATGTAAACTTAGATAACAGTAAGCAAATGAGCTATTAACATCTAAACTATTGTAATCAAATGGATTTTTTTAACCCATCCAAATGTGTTAAGAAATTTATATAAACATAATTTTGGGCATTAGTGTTTCATGCATAAAAATTACTATGTAAAATAACATTAAATTATTTAACCTGTTATCCTAAAATGAGGATAATAGGATTAAATTTAAAGTATACTTACATTTTTCCAGAGAATCTAGATTAAATTTAAAGTGATAAAAAAAAGAAGTTTTTTCCAGTGGTTTTCTATTGTTTATTTTTTTTTCTCAGGAAATATTTACGAGACAATGAAAGGGAAGAATTAAGCAAAGAAGCTGCTACTCTTTGTGTACAATCGCTTAGGAAGAAAATGCAGGAGTTGGACAAAGAAATGCTTCAAAAGTTTATTGTGGAGTTGTACTACATCCATAAAAGAGCTAACAAAAGCAGCCTGAAGGAACCAAGGTTTAGTACGATTCTCACGGAAGTTTATCAGAAGCTCACTGACAGCCAAGTATGTATCTTGTTTTAATAAAAAAAATTGCAATTTGTGTTATTGTTTTTTATGTTATTTGTTTACTTGTCAAATTGAAGGATATATTAAATAAAAATGTGTAGTATTATCTAATTTTCTGAAGTATAATTTTTTATTTTATTTTTTGACGTGACAGCGTCTTATAAATTAGATTGCAGGGAGTCATGTAGGCAAAAGTGTAGCGTAACGGAAATAGAATGGGCATGGCTTAGTAGTATAGTAGTGGGGGTAATTGAGGTTATAGATACTGGAAGTCATGTAGGCAAAAGTGTAGCGTAACAGAGAGTGCGGTGGTGGGGGTAATGATGTATTCTGATCATTAAATTATGTCTGAAATAAGGAATATGCGCATAATAAAATTTTGGTATTAATTAAAAATCTTTTATAGCTACTATATATCAAGATTGAATCAGTATACTACTGGTATTGAACTATTGAACATGGGTAGTAAACGAGAAAATGATCCTAAATCTAACAGTGATCGACAAAGTGACTTTAGAAAGCGTTTAAAATTGTCGGAGACACCAGAGCAAGCCGAAGCAAGGCGGAAGTATGAAACGCAACGCATGCGCGAATATCGAAAAAGAAAAGCATTGCAATTGCGGAATACAAATATACAGAATGTACGTATGAATACAAATATCTTGATTCAAATATTGTGTGTCTATTTTATTAATATTATTATTCCAACATTTAGCGTAAAGTTGTCACGTCAGGTGCAAAACCCACACATTTTTCTCTTGGCATTTTGGGGCTAATTTTTCTATCAAGTAAACTTTAATTTTTTTTATATTTTACATAAATCATTTTGGATTTTAATTTTTTATTAATTGTGACACTTGATTTTTAAATGTTATATAATTAATGTTGATGTTATTATTGATAACCTAAATCAATAAAAGCTAATAATTAAATTTATAATTCAAGGGTGAAACTTCTTTGGAAAGTGCAGTTCGATATTGTCAACAACAAATTCAATTGGAAAAACAGGCTTTGGCACCTCCCCCAGTGACTCCAACAGCTCCCGTTTCACAGGCTGTCCCTCAGATCACTTTACAACCTCAGGCCCAACATCCTCAGCAGCCCTTACTGTCAGCTAATGTTAGTGGTATCATTCCTTCATCAATTTCAAGTCCTGCATCGTCACAAGAGAGCTCACCTTCTTTGCTTCAGGTTTTATCACTTATAAAATTTGATATTTACTTTATTTAAATAGTTGGGGTAAAATATTAACTTTTATTTTTAAAAAATTAACTTTTAATACATGTGATACCATTATTTTTTTTTATATTAAATATACTTCTATGTTAACAGGGCAATGTTAATATGGGTTTCGCACGTAGAGGAGCTCGTGGGACAACAGGCAGAAAACCACGTGGCCGACCCCCTGGTTCTGGGTTGGGCTCTCGACTCCCAAGAGGAATGTCTGTTTCACTTTTGGTATCTCAACAGACAGAGTTGTTACGCCATTATGCTCAACAAAATGCTGAACTAACTAGACAGTTAGCGGCCCAAAATTTAAATGTTAATTCCAATATGAGTAACCCAATGAATACCAACATGAGTAACCCGATGAATACTAGCATAAGTAACCCAATGAATACTAGCATAACTAATACAATGAATACTAACATTTCTACTACTATGAGTTCCAGTATAAGTACAACCATCAATACAACTGGCCCTAATGGGCAAGTATTAAAGGATAGACCAAATTTATCCATTACCCCATTAAAATCATCTGTGCCTAGCCCGTTGAAAAGTGCACCTACCAGTCCTAGTGTGAAACCGATTATAACGCCTTCTTCTATATCTGTTTCAGTTAGTAAGAAAAGTAGCCCACAATACAAATCTCGGAAATCAAATCCAGCTACTCCTGTTGCAAGTTCATCTGTCCCATGGCCTACTGGAGATGCATTTAGGCCACTTGGCCTCAGCATTCAGCCGATCCAGTCTACCCCACCTAAGAATCCAGGTCAAGAAGTAAGCTTACAGCATAAAATACTTGGTGCTAAAAAAATAATATCTACTCCTGAGAAAAGTCAACCCAAAAAATTACCAGACCTACCATTTCCATCGACGAGTGAACTTACTGTTCGGCAAATAAGTCCTAAACCAAGACCTCCATTTATTTCGAGACCATCTCCTCCTGTTCCTCGTAAAGATGTTGTAAACTCTATTAGTATTATTCCTACGACATCAAAAGTAGAACCACCAAAAAATGTTCTTCCGTTGCCTCCAACTCAAGAAGAAAAACCCAAGCCTATAATTAAACCCCCAACTGTAATACCTAATATAGATAGTTCAGTTGCAGATGCTCTCCGGACATTCGGAAGTACTATAACAATTACTACAACAAATAGTAAAAAACCAGTCAAGATTCATGATGAAATGTCCATTACCCCTGTTCAACAAAAGAAACCAAAAACTATTCAAGAACCTTGTGAAGTCATTGTATTAGATGACTGACTCTACTTATATTTGTGCATATTTATATCATATAAATGCACTCAAATGTGTAACTGTTTTTCATTTTATTTGTATTTATTTATTGAAATGTATCTTTAAAAAAGAATTTTATAAAAGTCCCAAATCTAATAAAGTATTTTTATTTTTGTCTTTACTGTAACTTCATTAACACCCTTATCAGAATTAATTCTAATTTCATGGATTAGGGCTAGTGAAGCATCAAGTTGTCCCAGAAGAAGAGGACATCACTTTTATTAAAGCTCCCTGGATTATGGTTTACTTAAAGGATTATTTATTATACATCCAGGATCTATTATGAGAATTTTCAACTGAAGATAAGAGAATTTACTTTTGCCCAGTATAACACTACTACATGATATCTGAAAAAAAAAAAAAAAGTTGTATAAACAGGAGGTAAACAAAATTCATTCATTTCTACAATGTGAAAATTTTCAATCCCAAGGACATAAATTTTTTATTTATTCTCTGAATGAATACAAAACTTCTCTGCCTGTAATGCTGAGGAAGCAAAAGTATATTGTATGTTCATACTATAAAGATAAATTGAAGAAATTTAATTTAATATTTCTAAAGAATAAAAAGTGTTTTTTTTCTTGAGACTTATGTATAATGGACTCTTGTCCATAGTTGGAGAGATTTTTGATGGCCAATGAGGAGAATGTGGTGAGGGAGGCATGACAAGCATGAGTCCAGCGATGCCATGTCTAACCTCACGCCTGCCTCACAGTTCAGGCTTGGCAATAATTCAGATCTCTGAAATCGACTTCCTCAATAGAATTAAATGGTAGTATCATTTTTAAATAGAGTTTATAACTTTAATAATTATAATTATTAGTTATTGAAAAGAACTATTAACAATGTATGGCCAGTTAAGTACATCAAAAAGGACAACTATTAAGAAAGATTGTAAAGTACTCCACAATACATACATATAAGTCACAATTCCGTGAAATGTTCCTTAGTGTTCTAAATAATTTTTAGAAAAAGAAATCAAATGTTTTTATTCCAGTTGAAAAATTAATGGAAAGAACTGCAGCCGTTACAAATATTTCTTTAAGAATATCCATGGCTCACTACACAAGGCTAGAGGCGAACCTGTAAGTCCAACGTTTGTTGGGCAAAAAAAATGTATGTAACCCTAGTTGAACTAGAAAAAACTACAGCACAATTATCCTCATTGCAGTTGATTATGCAGGAAAATAAGAAAAACCACTACAAAGTAAATGGTAAAATATACTCATGCAAGGAGATGGTTGGAGGGTGCGTTCAAAATAAAACACAAATAAGTTGAAGTAACTTATTTACTCTTAATTCTGGCCGAAACCTTGGCATAATTAAATAAGTTACTTCCACTTATTTGTGTTTTATTTTTACCGCACCCCCCCCAACCATCTTCTCGTATAAGTCATCCATGATCAACTATCTCTCATGATTATGGTAAAATATACTGTATATTGACTATTTTAATTGTTTTATTATCTTATTTTTCGCAATATTTTCTATAAGTGGCATTCGTTTGGGAACCACTGTTGTAGATATACAAAATTATCATTAGTTTCATTCTAAGATGCTACCCGAAGACATATATACTCCTATTATCAAAAGAAAGAATATCCAAGAGTAAACTGTTTACAGGTTTCTTTAAAAAAAGTGGAATTGCTCAGTGCAAGTAGCACAACACTTCGCGTAATTTTAAAAAGTTTGAACTTCTATTGGATAAAATAAAGATAAGTTGCTAAGCTTCTAAGAGAAATATTGAGCATTTGAAGACATCAAATAATCTGAAACAATGAATGTTCTTAACAGAAATGTACATGGAATACAATGGTGCATGCAGGAGGATGTTAAGGATTCATCTCAAATACCAAACTATTATTAACAAATCAGGTAGAGTCAGATCATGTAGCATTACAAAAATGGTTTTCAGATCCGTTACTGCACAAATAAAACCAAAACACACTATAGCAATGGACAACTCTTCTTGCCATAGTGTGCTTAAAGAAAAACATCCCACAGTAGAATGATAAAGAGAGAATATAAAAAAGTGGATTTAGGATATTGTTGATCCTCTGGCTTCACACTTAAAATTAAAGACATGAACTTCACATTGGGGTCTCACAGACCCATCATTATTCTAAATGAGTTATAAAAGTGAAAAATAAAGGAAGGAATCATTAAAGGCCATAGAATAAAAGTATATCTGTAGAAACCATGTTTAACTTTTTAATACAGGATAAGGAAACAAAACTGCAAATCTTGAAGGTAAAAAATAATACTTTAGAAAACTTTTTATAATAATAATTTATTTTACAAATTAATAATTTGCCAACTATTAATTTTTAAAAAAAGTTTTAAAATTCGGGGGTGAAACACTCCATAATTCTTATATTTCAGTCAGAAGTGATGCAATCTTAACCAATTCTCGCTGTGTTCCTCACATATTGGTGATACCCTTAAAAGAAGAGTTTTGTTTTCCAATCCTTAACAAAAGGCATATCTAGTTTTTCTCTTTAAGCCTTCCTGAACACTTGCGATCTTCCTCTACTCCTAATCCAATTTGCCTTAGATATTTTCTCAAGGTTGTACTCTATGACTGGGCTTTAAGTTGTTTTTGACCAGGGTCCTGTTTCATAATAAAGTACAAACTAATACTATTAGTCTTGTAGCTTTATCTTAATTCAATTACACAGACTTGTACAATAGTAACTTGTACTTTAATATTTTTAATTCCTATAATATCTCTTAATAGTCATCCCTATCATGATAAAAATAAGTATTAGTATTATTACCACACTAGTTTCTACACTTGTACTGTGAACTAATATACTATTAGCTTTAAGTTGTGTTCGACCAGGAAAATGTTTGACTATATTTTTTGCTGAAGGCCTTCCTTGTTTTGGGGTATATCTAAGCTGCACTGATACTTATTTTTTCCATAAACAATGTTTAGGTCTCGGGTGCTCATCTTCACTCAGCTTGCTCTGTTTCCTCCATGGCTTCTTCGTGATCAGATTCATCATCTGTCAACTTATAATTAGCAATGTCATTTCCTTCTTCCACATCTTATCAAAGCATTCATTGAGTTGTTCTTGAGACAGCCACTTACCATCTTTTTTTGTTATTTATTTATTGATATTTACAACTGTATTTACATAAAAATACACCTAGTAAATTTGATAAAAGATCATAATGGTATGAATACACGCATTTAAAGAAACTATCCATTGGTAGCACTCTAATTCGCTCACCATCTAAAAGTAAATTTACTTCTGGTTCCATTCTGAAAATTATTTTGAATACTAATAATTCTTCAGAGTTAAAAAAAAAATATTTAAATCAAGCATGAAGTTTAAAATTTACCTCATTAGATATTATTATATTATATATCATACACGGTCAACTATCTTCTCATTATTAATATACTTTATAGTTTTCATTAAAATAAATTATGTCAAATCAACTTATGATTCTATAAAAATATTTTCAGCTTCCAAAATATTTGTATCTTGATATGAACTGCGTCACGGGTAGTCAATGTAGTTAAGTCACAAAATAAATAAAGAAAAAATTTGGAATCCGTTGCTTCTGTGGAACAAGGTTCAAGTGCTTGACAAATCGTAAAATTTAGTGATTTGCTGTTGATCGACGAAGCAGTTAACTCATGGTTTCAGCAACAAAGATCTGGCCAATCACCAATGGCAGAGATAATTTTGAAGGAAAAGGCTATGTTTTTTTAACAGGAATCAACTCGGAACTTGATCTATTTTAAGCTTATGATGAATTGTTCTCGAATTCAAAGACGGACGCAGCATCAGACATCTTACCATTACTGGGAAAAATTTGTCCAGCAATATCTCTGCTCTTGACCCATTTCAACTGATTTTCAAAAAATATCACAGCTTTTTTAAAGTCTAGAACAAATGCATTCAATGGGCTGCAGAAAATGATATAGTGCGAAGTAAAGTACATAATTTTTTAATTACGTATCTTTAGAAAAATTAGATTGAGGAAAATAGTGCTGTTTTAATGTAGTTTATTTTTTCTTTTTGAATTTTGAGATTCCATTGCTGAAGCAGATCCATTTAGAAGCCTTGCACTAGATAATTTAATGTTCCAAGCAAAAAATTTCAGATTATTTTACATAAAAATGGTTAAAAAATAAATTTCTGAATAATTAAGTATTGTAAAAATATTTTTATCCTAACTCCTTTGGTTTTAATCAGTTCGGATTAGCGAGACCCCACTGAACATATTTTAGGGGGATACATACCTTTCCTGGGACAGAGAAAGCATAGTATCACTTGACCAGAAATGGCACTTTATGGAACATATTTTTCAACTTTTTTTTTTTCCTATTTTCTCAAAAACGGCTCAAACCAATTTGATTGAACTCAGTATGTCAATGTACAATCAAGTGTTCTTTAATATCGGATAGCTCTTATCCAAATAGAAATATTTTGACAGGGCTTAAATGCAGATTTTCCAAAACATCTTCCTACGAAGTATCTCTAATTTTGTTTATTTGAAATAAGTAACTATCTCACATTTTTAAAACTAACAAAAAATGGATATAATTATGAACTATGAAAGGATTTGATAATTAACTTAGGGAGATAAGATAAGAGGAAAAATAGTTTTTCTAGGTTGAAAATACATTTTCAGAAATAGCAGTTCTAATATAGACTCATTATATTTATTACTGTTGGAAAGCCATTTATTTTAGAAAAAATATGTAACATAAAAGTTTGAGTAAAGGAGAATGACGAGAAATGAATAAATAAAACATGAATTTGACATTAAACTGGCTGGTGCATGCGCACTATTGTTAAATCTTTTCTTGTCCTCGTAGTGATTAAATAGTTTTTTAGTTTAACTTAACTTCCTTATATTTTCAACATTGATTATATAAAAATTTAGCATTAAATAAATGCTTTAGAACAGAATGTAAATTTTATCACACTTATATTTCTGTCATATTTTTGCAAAGAGAAATATAAAAAGTACTTTTCTGAAAATTATAAAAATTTGAGTGAATCAATCTGTCAATTGAAAGGCTCATCTGAAAAATTAATAGAAGAAAGTATTGCCATGGTGAATAATTTAGAAATATATTTTGGAACGAGCGAAGATTATTTTCAACTCAAAGTAGGATAGTAAGTGATAGTTGTCTGATGCGCACACAGCATCAATTTTTTTTGTATTGTAAGTAGTGTCCAAAAATATAGTAATAATTAATGATCTCTTATAAACGCTGATAGCAATGGGCAAATAATAGACAATGGACGAGATGTTGATAGGCAAGTTGACATAACTGATAACCCACCCCCTGGAAACCAGAGGCTATAAGATAATAGGGAAGAGATATGGATAATTGGGTGACCATTTACCTCATTCAGGCCTAGGAGGATTAATGATTTATATATATATATATACATATAAAAAAAGGCAACTTCATGCCGTTAAAAGTTATATTTCTTTAAGTTCAGTATAACAAACAAAGGAACTATTTACACCAGGAAGTAAACTGTAGCAGATTTGATCAAAATCATTTCTCTATATTTTTTGGAAATGTGTTAGAATCAACTGAGATGGCCATTACATCCCACAGTCTTATAAGTAAAGGTCTATCACTTGTACTGAAAACAATCAATTGATGTTAGCTGATTAATTAAGAAACTATTTTGTAATAATACTATTTCAAACTTAAAAATACAATACTTTATTTACTTATTGCATATAAAATAATAATACAGGCAAAGAAATCACATTGAAAAATGACACCAAGTTCATTCATACCTAATTAAAGTTTTACATTTTACAATTTAAGGCTACAATTATTTTAACCATACGCATGATAACAACCTTTAATTAAGAAGTTTATAATATTTTTAAAATTTTTTTTACAAACATCATACATTTATGTTTGTCATTACTAATAATATAAGTATTTACAATAAATTATAAATATTTTACAGATTATCTGTGACGATTTAACAATAACAATTCAAGTAAAAAAAAAAAAAAAATCAGTATTAATAAAAATAGAAGTAATATTACATATCAGTTTTATTATATTCCAATTCATTTAAAATTTATTTAGTGCTTTATTTACAAGAGATCTTCATTATTTAAATATACATTACAGAAATAAATTATCTAAGTATTAATAATTACCAAAGTAACGTAGATAGTTGCTTTAAAAGGTATTTACAAAAGACCTCTAAATATTGCATATTATGCTTTTGTCTGAAGAAATTCCCCTGTCTTAGTTAAAGCGTATCGGAGATTATTGTAAAGACCTTCACAGAAAAATCCTTCTTTAGCAAGAGTTGTAAATCTATAAGTGCGGAAGTTTTTAGCTACATCAATATATGTAACAGCTGCCATCAATGGACACATAATTATTTTAGTGTGGTTCATAAAATTGATCTGGAAAGAATAAAAATTAATGTCATATATATCGACTATTGTAAATAATCAGTATTAATGATTTCAAAGAGGAAGAAAACACAGATACAGAGTCCGTCAATGAAGTTAAAAGAAAGAGGATGGTGGCCTCTAGCTATATTATAAAAGATCCAGAAATGAAATATCATAAATTACCCTGAGCGAATGTTCGATATTAAAAATACTCAATTTAATATAAGTAATATTTTACAAACATACAATCCAGATCCTCCTATACAGCTTCAACAAATGTTGGTCTCAATCAATATACAAATAAAACAAAATAAAAGCATATTAAGAAAAGATTTAAAATGAAAATGGTCAGTGAATGATGGATACATAGATTTAAAATACAAACTCCACCAGAATAGTCAAAGAGGGGTGTAATAT
Source organism: Halyomorpha halys (assembly GCF_000696795.3). Classification (NCBI taxonomy): domain Eukaryota; kingdom Metazoa; phylum Arthropoda; class Insecta; order Hemiptera; family Pentatomidae; genus Halyomorpha; species Halyomorpha halys. The sequence continues at coordinate 923,799 of NW_027115162.1, read as the reverse complement.
CTACAAAATGACCATAGACAGCGGTATGAGGGAGAGCATCAAAACGGTTCTGACATCTACCAAAGAGTTGGCATTGAAAGAACAACTACTAAAATTATCTAACTTTATAACAACCAGTGATGGTTGATTGTTTATTGTTGTTTATGTTTACTGGGCATAGTTGATTATGTGATTGTATAGAGCAGAAATAAGGATAATGAAGGATACAGATAACATACACACAGACATAAATAGGATTATTATAGATAGAGATACCAATGTGTGGAAGAGCTTTGAACAAATAATGGTAGTCGGTAGATAAGAGAGGCAAGAAAATGGTGAAATTTCATGGATAAATACCTGGACTGTCCCATTGGTAAGCTGCATGAGAACTCCTGAAGATGATCTATGCCACATGTGTAAGTACGGGATTCGACTAAGATTATCAGATTCTTGTATTTTGACACTGTCACCGGCTTTCATCAGGAACTCAGTCATGTATCTCCTAAAGTAAGAAAGGAGCTTCATCTTTTTCTCTAAATGAGGAGGAGTCTGTCCCATGATATGATAATGTTCAGAACCATCTTTTTCAATGTAGTGGACATTCCTGAAAAAAAAAAAAAAAAAAAAATTATAAACAGTGACCACAATATTGGTGGTCAGGAGTTGTTATATTGAAAAAGGGTCCAAATGAGGAGTGTCATGATCATTTCATTTCATAGTATTCTTCACTGTGCATTAATATCATTTCTTGACACTAATATTTTTCAATTTACCACTGACTCAAGCTATGTATATTGTATATATGTCTTGGTTATTTCAACACCCAGGAATATGTATTTCTGTCAAAAATTTGAATTTGAAATTTTTTATGACCACAATACATTCCCTTACAATATATTCCATACATAGGTAAGAGAAAGAAAACAAAAATGGATAAATTAAAGAAAAGCTTACATATGATTTGGCAAGAGGACCAATCTTGTAGAATCGTTGAACATAACGCCCACACCATCATCACAAAGCTGATAACCAAAGCCATATTTATCTGAATAATCAACCCACTTACTGATCCAAACAAAAGGTTGCGCAGCAGGATCACTCATTTCCTCTGTAATATTGACATAACATAAATTAAAATCATATAATTGAACCCCAAAAAGCCATAGCCTAAGGCTTCAGTGTGATTTACAACCTAGACTAAATGATTTTAGGTTCCAAAACCTTCATTATTTCTAAAACTGTTTACAAAAAAACTTTTTGATACATAAAATTAATTACCTGCATCTTTATTAGTGAAAACAGGAGTTCTCTTCTTAAGGAGATCAACCAGCTGCTGATGGAGCTGCCTCAGGTACTGATTGCACTGAGCTGCAGTTGCAGTGGTAACAGTCTGTGGTACGCTACATGCACCAAAAACACTAATCCTAGGTTCTGGTTTTTTCGATCCGCAGCGTACTGATTGCGGTTCATTTGCTAAAATTTTCTCATATTAATATAAAAAAATTTACAAATAAGTAACAAATAATGAAATGAGTATGCTCTTACAATTGACTTCAATTAGAGGTTTCCTTATCGACACCTCAACATTATCGAATCTAGGCAACATGGTAAGACATGATGGTGGTAATTTTTCAGGACAATAACCTAAAAAAAAAAAAATAAATTAGAAAAAGTAATGCATTAATCATTTAGACTATATATAAATATATATAGTTAAATTCTTATAGAATTGATACTGAATCAGAAGGAATCAGTCATTCTATCAAATAAAAGTTTCAATTATGAAATCAAATAAGTCAGAAATATACTTTATTTTGGTAAAGATAACTTCCACTGAAATTAATACCATAAATGATACTAAGAAAAATAAAAAAATACCTATACAAACAGTACCTGAATTCAGTATATTTAAAGAACAAAAAATTAATTTATAAAATTACCAGTCTTCATAAATTCCATTTCCTGCAGTTGTCGAACTGTAGGTCTTTTCGATGGATCAGGTTGCAACATCTTATTAAGCATATAGGCCGCAGCTGTATTTAAGGTTGAGGGAAGAGTATATTCGCAACGAGTGATTTTTGCATAAGTTTCTCTGAGAGAATTTGTTTCGAAAGGTGGTTTACCAACTAACAGTGTATACCTATAAAATGATATTAATTGCAAAAGTTGTACAAATATATCCTTATGAGGAGAATAAATAACCTTAAAAAAAGTCAGCTATTATTTTAGCTTAAATAATCACTATTAAATGAACAATTTTTGATTTGATATAAAAATCAATAAATCTATTAGCAAAAAAATTAAACTTTATGATGCCTTCTAAATTATTTTGTAATACTATAAAAAACAAAAATTGAAATACCAATAACAATGAGATCTTGTTTTAAATGATGTAACAAATAAATAAATGAATAAAAGGAAGAGTACTCAAATACAACTTTATTTTAATTTAGTGAATTTTGAAGGGAATTCACTTATAACTATTTTTACTATCGGGAAATCCTTACAGTTTCTTTTACATGAATTGAACCCACCAACTTAGACTAGCTGTTTAATTATTTTGTCAATACTTTTACCATTTGAAAATTAAAACTATGTTGAAAATGTTGGTTGAATAGCATTTAGCAATCTGTCAAACTATTTTTAAAACCAACAAACTCCGTTTAAAAAAGATCTTAGATCCTTGTATTCAATAGTTTCCCAGTCACCTAAACCAAAAGCTAATAAAAGTTTTCAAAAAAACCAATACTTCTTCCTAAAATACTTCTTTTCCTTCATTTATATATGGCTCACTAAAATTAACTCAGTAACATTATTTTTTTTATACATTTATATATATATATATAATCTTTCACCCTAGTCAAAACTATTTAAATGTTTATTTTTGGTTTTATTTTATAACATTAAAATAAAAATGTATTATAAATGACAAATTATACCACCATATCAAACCAGATGACCTACAATATAGAGCAAAAAATCAAGAAAAATAAATAAATTAAAAGGAGTTTTAATTACTAGGACCAATCTCCGACAACATTCAGTTCATGGTATAACTTCTTCTTTTTTTAGAAGAAATATATAGAAATTTATAACATATATATTGGTATAAGCAACTGAAAAATATTCTTACATTATGCATCCTATGGACCAAACATCAACTTCATAACTATGTCCTTGTTTAGTTAAAATTTCAGGAGCAATATAATTTGGAGTACCACATAATGTTCTGGAAAAAAAAAAAAATTTAGATATGCGGTAATAAATGGAAATAATGAAAACAGGTATGAGAAAAAGAAAACAAGTAAGTTTATATAAAATATAATTGTATAATCAATACAGAGTTTCTGGATTGATTACTTTAACAGATATTCTGTTCTTCAACAATATTAGATCATATTGATCCCAAATTTGAAAATTGAATAAATCATAGAGAAATCTTATAAACAAGAATTAGAAATCAGTTAATTAAACTTTATTAAATCTTACAGAAACTATATCTTTGTATGAGTGAGCGTAACAAGCAGGAGTTGATAACCGTAATAATAAAAGTGTAGGTTATAATCCACTGAAATAGATTGTAAGGTGGATATATTTAATAAAAGAAAGCATAGCACAAGTCACATTATTTATTATTAATAAAAATCAATCAACTGGGAATCCCTACAATTTGGTATAAATTATAATTAATATCAACCAAAACCATTGAGGAAAAAACATTTGTGACCATATTATAATGATAAATATTTTTATTTTACATATATTTCATATGTCATTTTACATACATATATCCATAATATTTTAGCCCATATTCATCTGTTATTTTTAAGCACAAACCACTGTACCCCAGTATCATTAATATATATTTTCATGTAAACAACTCATAGAGGTATTTTTTCGATATAAATAAATAAATAAATCCTTCATCTCAGCTGTATTTACTAGGTTTTTTCCAAGATTTCAATTTGTAAAACATTATAGAGAAAGTGGACAATATATAACAGATAGAATTAATCAACATATCAAGTAAGTATAAAGACAATCCTGAATATTATTGAAAAAAGTATTAGTGCAATGATACGCAGAAAAAAGTTTGATAAAGATATTTTTCAAAAATTATTAGAAATAATTCCATGAAAATATATTTTAATAATATGACTAGTTGAAGATGATAACGCTTGAAAAATGCCAATGAATTAGGTCTGAAATGTTACTGATATTTTACATGTATATTAAAATAAAACATTAGAAAAATGAAAATAAAAAAAGGATGTATTACATAAAATAAGATTATTTAGATTAATTTCAAAGTATGATTATAATAAAAGAAAAATATTAATTTTTTATTGCATCATAAATATTGTGTAGAAATAATAATTAAAAGAAGTATAACCAACTTGTACTATAATTTTGTCATTAATTATTTCCAATTTATGAATAATATTGTGTTAAATAATTAATTTATTATATTCAAAACTTAATACAATTATTAGTTTACATTTGAATGCAATATATTATTGAATATCATTTCTTAAACCAATTTTATATTATTTGAACATTTTGTAATTTCAATGATTAAGTTAAATATTTTGAAATAATAAAATATATCTCAAGGTCTATAGAAAAATTGTTAGTGGCCTGTATTTTGTTTGTGGGTATAAATCTACAGCCAAAGCTAGTTAACTTCATAATTAGTATCTATGAAATAACTGAAGTTTGTTAAGACTTAAACAATATAAACTTGTTTTGAAACCTTTCCTTTCAGAACATCCTAACTATTATTTTTAGCCATTACTTCATTAATTTTTAAAACATCAAATAAAAAAAAAAAAACAAACACGAACTATGAGCAAATAACATATTAAAACGACAGCAGACAAAATGGTGTGGAGCTTAGCTGCTCAGTTGCGTGATGTCATTCTCCATTTAGCAGACTAAATAACAGGTTCTCAACCATGTTAAATGATATATCGTCTTATAACATGTTAAATAGAAGGAAATATTTCTCCATTTAACACACTTTAACATGTTAAACTAAAGATCAATGATACTCCTAATAAATGATAACATGTTCTTTTCTACTTCTGAATAATTTTCTGGAATCTCATGGAAACAAAACAAAATATTTTTAAATATGAAAGAGTCAAATAATATGAATTTTTATTAATTTACTTTATTTTTAATTTTATAATTATTAAAATTTTAATAAAAGGAAGATGGTCAGGATGGAGTTAAAAATAACTCTAATTATCAAAAAAAGAGTTATTATGAACCAATGTTTCACTCCACTTTGCAGAGTTTTTGGTATAAGAAAAAGATAAAGAATTTTTGTATATATGTATATGTAGTTGACCGTAAAAATTGATATATAGGAAGATGGTCAGGGTTGCGGTCAAAAGTGAAACGAAAATAGTTTACAACTATTTTATTTTCCAACGTTTCGCCCCACTTTGTAGGGCTTCATCAGGGCTGTCCAAATAAATAAGTTGAATTGCTGTTCAACTTATTTATTTGGACAGCCCTGATGAAGCCCTACAAAGTGGGGCGAAACATTGGAAAATAAAATAGTTGTAAACTATTTTCGTTTCACTTTTGACCGCAACCCTGACCATCTTCCTATATATAAAGAATTTTTGGCTTTCTTTCATACCGAAAGCCCTGCAAAGAGGGACGGGATGTTGGCTCATAATAGTTTTTCAACTATTTGAGTAATTTTTTACCGCACCTTAATTGTCTTCCTTTAATTAATTACATAAGGTCAATCAACGATCTTCCAATATTAAAGTTTTATAGAATTAAATCTTTGATGTAATAAAAACTGGAGTCAAAAGTAATTTGTATTTTACTTAAAAACCTTATAAACAATACAAATTTGAGTATGTATTAAAGGTAATATAATAAATAATTCCTATTAGTTTCATTCGTATTGTACAGAGACAATTGAAGAAAAAATTGATCCAAAATTAATAATAAAAAAAAAACTTATTAAATTATTATTTAAAATTTATAAAATAAAACTGATATTAAATGTTTATTAATATGTAGTTTTATATTAAAAAATTGTGGGTGTAATGTGATCCAAAATGTTTTTTTTTTAATATTGTATATAAGCAAGTATAATTCTACAAGTAATGTTGGAGTGAAACTTCTGAAATAGAACCTTAATTAAAAACCAACAAGTACAACATTACTAAAATAAAAAGCACTTACTTCTTCCTCTGTCCACTATACTCTATTCTAGCAGCTAATCCAAAATCTCCAATCTTTACTTCTAAATCATCATTTAAAAACAGGTTGCCAAGTTTGAGATCTCGGTGAATAATTTGAAGACCATGAAGATACACAACTCCTTCCAATATTTGTTTCATATAATATCTAACTTCAGGTTCAGAAAGAGCTTTTCTTCGCCTGAAATTTTTTGAGATTTGTTACTATAATTCTCTAATCATAACTTTTGTACATATATTAATTAATAGAGAATATCAATTTCCTCCATCCCCTCCCCCAAAAAATAAATTTTGAAAATTGCATTAAATTCATGAATTAAATAGATAACTAACAAATAAACTCTTCATTCTTACTCTTTCTTTCTTGTCGATTAGTGGTAGCTTTAAAATTTACTGTGATTATGTAGGAATATAAAATGACTATAAATTATTTTAAATAATATATAAAATAATTTAAATTATCTTCACTTTATTAACAGCTTTATATACATTTATTTAAATTGAAAAAATATTTTATTTTCCTTTTTTGAATCTGACTCTAAATCTGAGTATTTATTACATCCTACAATAGACTTAAGAATTTGTAACTGGGTATTACATAGAAAATTTGCCTCCTTAAGTAGTGTAATAATTTAGTGTTACATCATAAGATGTGTTCAATACATCAAATTTTATAACAAAATTAATTAGATAAAACACACTAACATAATTTTCATAAATCTGCAATAATAATGGGAATAATACATCGAAATTATTTAAACAAACTTTAGGACATTAAACAGATTATATGTACCTCCCAAGTAATGTATTAATTCAATGTTTCATCATAAGGTATATTCAACATTTCAAAATATATATAGAAATGAATTAGATTTATCACACTAACATAACTTTTATAAACTTATAATAGTAATGGGAATAATATATCTAAGTCATTTAAACAAACATTAACTTACTTATGTAGTTCCATCATGGATCTTTTACGGCATAATTCTAGAATTATATACACGAAGTTAGGATCATCAAAATAACTATGGATCAAGACTATATTTTTATGCCTTAACGATTTATGGATTTGAATCTCTTGAGACATTTTTTCCTTTTCCTTTTGATTAGTAAGAAGTCGCTTAGATACAATCTTCCCAGCGAATATTCCATTTGTAGTTATTTCTCTTAATTCGTAGCATTTAGCAAAACCACCCTAAAAAAATAAATCAGAGACCATGAAAATAACAGTTTTTACATAACTAGGAACCTCATTTGTAAAAAAACTAAAATAATAAAAAACTTGAACATATAAACATATGAATTAACCTTTCCTAAAAACTGTCCTTTCTTATAAGTTGTCTTGGTATTGGAATCAAAAACAACATCAGGAATGGGTCTATCATCTTCTGTGTTACGCTTAGACATAATGAAACGAAATTAATTGGTATTATCACTCTTTACGTAGTATACTAAGAACGGATAAGTCTAAAGAACATGAAATAAATTTTCTTAACAAATACACTTTACTAAACACTAACTAAAAAGCTTGCAACAACCCGCCTGGCACCGAGTCTCACTGAAACCAGCGTCAATAAGCGTTTGTATAACGGACCTATTTGAATCGGCCAATCGCCGTCTAGGAAAAGCCCGCCTACGGACATAGAGGTAGTTCATAACTTTTCCGATGTCACTAATAGCTTGACACACCTATCACTTTCTTCAGTAAACACTAATCGTTATCAAAATAATAATGATCTTCAAATAAATTTCTGAATGCACATATGAATTGATAATACATGTAGTATGTATAGACATAAATCTAATACAATGCATTGAGCCTGTGATGATATAAATGTATGCAACTAATAAATAAAACTCCGGCTTGGAGGATTACAACAGAGTTAGATAAATGTTTGTAAGCTTTAAAATTTATACGTATTTTTTTTTTTTTTTGTAGAAAAGACATTTTTTTCCTATCTCGACATTTTATTAAAAGTTCCAACTGAATCTCATGTTTTTTAAAGATTATTTGGTAAGAGTAAGTTGCTTATTGGATTGAGCCGAAAAATCTTCAACTTATAGTAAAAAAAAAATCCCTTTTTCCTGTTATTATTTTCAGGTTAATCTCCTGCATTTTCGGTTATTTTTACTTTTTTCCCAAGAAGGGAAGGTAAATAATTCAGTTAACAGATGACAAAACTTAACACAAATCAGAGCACTCCAATCAGGCAATATGATTTTTCATAATCGTTTTCGTCGCTCCGCTCACGTGTGGTTAGGGACATTACTTTATGACACTTTTTCTCGGATCGGATGGGCGGAGCTCTCAAGTTATCTGATCTGGTCTGATCAGATAGTTTTAGACCTTATAACAAAAACACTTGCATATCTAATAGGTTTTGATTTTATTTTAAATTCGATGTAGTCTAAACATACAATCGTATACTAGTGTTACCTCTATTCGGGCCCCTACAAACTGTACCTAGACTAGATTTAACCACAATATATGAAGTACATCAAATACAATATAGATATAGAATGATCATTAATTCTTTTAATCGTGCAAATTAGTTTTTCCTCGGAATTACAACCTAATGGACTAAATATTTATGTACTTGCTGATTAAGCTTACTGATATGGGATCGAGTAGTGGCTTTTATTTTTTTACTCGCTGGAGTATATACGAATATGTAAAATACATAAGTCGGTTTTTTGATGTTCAAAAACCTCAAAATTTTTTGACTTTTTTTTTAAAGGACTATAATATATAAAGTAAACCCTTTAAGGACTATAATATGACTTATCAGCTTTAGCGCAGCGTTCATGTATATAAGGACCTCTTTATGTTGGCCAAGCCATGGCGAACTCAGACATGCGCGAGCATGTGGATGGGTGGCTTGAACGGGTTGGCCTAAGCTCGTTGCCGATCCGTCGAGTGTCGGTTTTTTGGACACAGATCAAAGGGGTTCGTGAGAGCGCTCGTGTAGTATCTCCACCATTGTTCTTTGTTTAGTTGCAACCAAGAGCTGCTAAGAGCTTAAAGGTGTTTGTTGGTACTTTTTATAATAAGTTTTATATTTAATCTTATTTATTTATGTTTAATTTCCTTTCCTTTTCTTTTTTTGTAATAAAAATAATATAATCCCGGTGCAATGGCTGAAACCACCAGTACGTCCGCCATGCTTGCCTCTCTGAATAATAAATTGAGCTTACACACTGATTTATTAGCACTTCCCGGGCGATATCTAGTGGTTCTCAAACTATGCCTTAGTTTCTATCCTAGCCTCTAGAGCATAAATCTACGAATAATTATGAAAATTATTTTTTACCAAATTTAACACAGAAAACCATTCATTCATTTAAGGATCTTAAGCCTATTACTAAGTATCTAATTAAGTGAGGAATTAGGTATTTTTTCTATAACTCCTAGTGCATCCTAGTGAAAAAAGTTATTATAATACAAATTGAAGAAAATTCAATTCTCTTATGAATAAGTATCTTAATATAATAATTCTTTCAAATAATATGATCATAAACCACCTCTTCTGGTCGCATACGGACTTCACAGCACATCACACCACCTATTGGAGTCAGAGTTTAAGTTTACAACACTACTTGATCAAATTATTAATCGACAAATATGAACTATCACTCATGAAACACTTTTTAAAAAACTTTATTGATTTAATAACGCGAGTAGCGTCGAGTCGTACTATAATGCTAGTTACAGTAAGTAGGGAGACATATATATATATATATATATAGTGGTTGGGAATTAGTGCTGATTGGGGGATAATTGACGCAGAATTTAATTGTTTTACTATAAAATTTTTACTAAGGTAAAGAAACACCTAACATTTGGTAATTTGTTATTTTATCAAACTAATGAGCAGCTAAGTAGTTCTAGGTACGCAAATTACGTGTTTCCGTAGTAGAAACTAATTTTTAACGTTATTTGCAAACTTATACTTTTGCGTTACCTAGATCTGGACTGCCTCTTGGTACAAACCTCAATTTTTTTTGGATTGCGCCGGGTCCCTCCCTCTACTAGTCTACCTGTTCTTGTCCATTGTACCTGCTTTTGTCCCTTGCAGTTTTATTTTTCTTAAGCCATTTATACCATTTTAAGTAAATCAATTTTTTAATTTGTTTGAATAAGTACAAGTTATTGCTATGTTTAACGCTAAAAGTAATAAACAAAATTGAAATATGTGACATAACAAACTTTAATGATTTATTAATTTTACGAAGGTAAAATAAAAAATAAAGTGTTAAACTTTGAAAATGGATAGTGGTTTCCATGTCACAAAAAAAAAAAAAGGAATTGTAAAAGTATGAAGGTTTATGCAATTTTAAAATGTACTCTTGTAATACATAACTTTAATTCAACAATGTCAGTCTAAAATCCGGATGTAAATGCATGATGGGAAACTCTAAATGAAAATTATCTATAAAAAGAAAAACAAACTTTAAAATTGTCAAAGGTAGACAGGCTGATGGGATCAACAGCCAGTCACAGGGCCCACAAAACATTCTCTCTCTAAAGGGTTAAATGGTACCTCAAAGAGATGAATATTCCTGTCATGGCTCTTGAGTGGGTAGTAGAGTCTGGAGTTTATTCAAAGAAAAAATGTCCATACTAAGATCATGTCAGGCCCATTCAAGAAGGCGTGTATATTATGTAGGAAGTACTTGACTGAATTATTAAGTTGTGGTACTCATTTGACACAGAAATTAGAACTTTTAATTTCATTATATTTTAACTTTCTTCCTTACAAGTTACTGTTAGGGAGTCGTAAAAAGCAAACAAAAACAAAAATCCTAAATTTAGAGGTTTTACAGAAGCAAAAACTTCTGAAGCTGAGATCTATTAGAATTTTGGTTTCTTACATATTCCTAAACCATTTATGCAAGAAAAAAAATATAAAATCTACAACCCCACCTTTTGTATCTAACAAACCCTAAATACATAGTTTAAATTGGATTTTTTATTTTTTTTCCCCTATCAAAATGTCTGATTACTAATTAAATATGGGTTACTTCTCTGTATTGTTTTGTAATAACATTTTTTTTTCTTCCTGATCTTTCCCTTTAAAATATTTAGCACCATAATCAATTCTAATCAGCTATCAGCAAATTAGTTAAAAGCAAAGCATAAAATGAATGATTTGGAATACTAAAATAATTTAATGTTATGCTCACCACCATTTTAAGAATTAAAGGTTTCTTTTGATAAATAAAGAACATCTTGAGTGCAAGTAATAAAAAACATAATTTTTTTATCTTATGCCACTAGTATGTATTTTAATTAAGCATGGACAATAACTACAAATATGATGTTATTAAACATAACCTAGAAGCACATTTAAATTTTTTCTACACTATATCTCTGATTTTCTTGAATAGTGACACACATGACAAAAAAAAGTTTTGAACTATATTTGAATTGAATGTATCCCAAAGATAGTATCATAGAATGAGATTACTTTGTTGGAACCCTGCAGAGCCAAAGGTAGAAGGGCTCTAACAAGGTAACCACAGGCTAGGATACAATCTATGGAATACATCAAATACAAAATAAAAAATTCTTTTCATCGAATACTCCACTATTTAAGTAAAGCAGTGGTATGTGGTGTCATTTAATTATTTAATTCTATACCATTACTCTAGAAACAATGCATATGGAATATATATTTTTTGAAAATTATTCATTACACAACAAAAAAATAAATAAATAAAGACTAGAAACTTAAAGGAAATAAAACTAAATAATTTACTATGTTCAATAATAATAGCTTTACACAATTTACAGTTTAACCTATTTTACAGATAAATAGTATATTAACAAAAATTATTCTCAATCTTAACATAAAGTAAAATATAAATATTGTTGATCAATAAAAATGCTTACACTCAAAAGTTTCTAAAACTCATCAACTACTAATTAACTAACTAGATCACTCATTCATAGAAGAATTTGTTTCCATTGGCAATTTTTAAAATTGTATTTAAATTATTTGTTAGGACTAGTTTCTTGGACTATAACTATTGAGGCAATATTTCTTATAAAGGTCAAATAAATTAATACATGACAAATCTATTCTTAACATATTTTAGAAAAACAATTATATGGCATACAATTATTTTAATTCATTCTCTTATTAGTGGTATTTATAAAAAATATAAAATACTTTATTTTTCTTGGTATAAAACTCTTTTTGACTAGATATCTGATGGTTAAGATTGGCAAATGTTATGTACAAATATATACATATGATATATATACTGAATAATTTACATGACTTAAATAAGTTACCATACTTTTATTAAACTTCATATACTCTTATGTTTAAAATTACAAATTGTAAGAAATATCGGTGAAGTCTAGGACAAGGGATGATATGTCAGCTTCTAGAATACTTTAACATTTAAGAACTTAGATGAAAAAATTATGATTTTACATTTATGCTTTATCATAATTGAGATCTCTGTTTCAATTTTAATTTATGATAAGAAAGTTGAAGAACAAATTCAAACAAAAAAGAATTAAGTTCTTAATTAATTCCCTTTATTCTCATGATGTATAAATAAATTAAAATGTGGAAGACAAAACTATTTGATTGGCCATATTTATTCATAACTAATTTTTAAAAAATATTTAAATAGATTATTTATATTTGTTTTTTCTAAAAGATATAAGGATTAGAAAGGTGGCATAAACAAGAAACTTGTTCGCTGTTAATTAGTGACCTTTGTCAGGGTGATAAATATTGTTAGACAGATGCTTCATGGGTCCACTCAACTCCAAAAAAGTTATTGTTAGTCAAAGGATAAAGCAAGCAATGTGAGTAAAGAATTGGATACATCTTCCAGTTTATGCCTCTAAGGATTACATGATAACTGATTTATTTGATAATTTTTTTTTTTGTGCAACTCAAATTAAAGTTAAAGATCTAAATGATGATATAATTAAATTTTTTTGTCTTTTTTATAAATATAGTAACTTACTCAACTCTGATGATACAAAAGTTAAAGATAGTATGATAGCCTTAGAAATATTCTACTGCATAATTACAATGATAACCTAAATTTTACTACCAATAAAATTTTAACATACAAAAAGTTAATATTAATTACTTATATTATTTAATTATAATGGATTGCAAAAAATATATATTTTCTTATAACTCATAGAGAAATCTGAAAATAATAAAAGTGACAATTGGATAAACATCATTTATATAAAAATTTTGTGACAGTCAGTGGCCCATTCAATGCAAATGGTTGTATCATGTAAAGTTAGGAATAATGTAAACATTGAAAAAAATATTATGTTAAACAACATATGACTAGTTAAATATATGTTACAACATTTACTTTCTAAATTATGCAGAATAATTCAACTATACTGTACTAAAATAAGTAAGAAAATAAAAAATGGATAAATCATAACTACAATCAGTAATTCAGAAACATTACAACTAAAAGAAAAATTTTATAATTCATGAGATAAAAATAGTACAATAATATCTCAGTTTGATTTCACCACAAAATAACTGTATTTATACAGTAATTTGGATTAAATTTACAAAGGGATATATATATATATATTAGCCCAATGAGTGATGCACAAACCATTTTTTTTTTTTTTTTTTAAAGAAACAGTCAATAAAACTTTTTTTTAAAGAAACAGTCAATAAAACTTTTTTTAAAGAAACAAATAAATAAACAATCAAACATCCTCAGCAAGGTTAAAACTAATTTTCGATGGTACCATAATTATGTCTTAAATGACAAAAAAATAAATTAAATTAAATAGTTTTTAAAAAAATATATGCACACATCATTATAGAAAATATAAAAAAAATAATATTGACATGACACTAATTGGTGTTTTATGGAAGAGATCAGTTCCTGAACTAACTAGTGTTCAGATAATTCAGATTTTTACACGTACATTATAAAACTAATTCAGATTATCTAATCAAACATAAGCTAATGTATAATAAGCAAACATTCCTAAGGCATTTCATCTTAAAATTTTCTAACAAAACCTGACCAATTAATCTTATGATTAATGTAATATCACTTTTCATTGTCATAAAATCTTAGAAGTGATCGAGTATATTTAATCAGCAAATAGATAATCAGTAATCATAACTGAAATGAGATTTATAAACTTTAATTTAAAGATGTAGAACCTCAAAAGAAGGGGAAAAATGTCATGTATTAATAATAATAGTTGACGAATGTCCAATTAAACATTTCACATAAAATTGGCACTATATTTTAACTCAGTCACTTGCTTGGCACAGTAATTAACCATTTCATAACTAAAATAAAAATAAATAAATTAATAACAGATTTATTATGTTTTATGAATGATTTTTTTATCATTTTTACAAATGATGTGTTCAAATAATGTGGCGTTGCTTGAAGAGCCCAATATCTTTCCTTCACTAAACTTCAATATGGATGACACAAGTTCTCCAACATTCCACTGTCGATCAAGAAGGACTCTGCAGACTGTATCAAGCTGAAACATTTTAAAAAAAATTATAAAGATGTCTTGAAAACCATGACTGAGTTGACAACACAATATTTTTGAGAAGAAAAGAATCGTCCCTAGGACTAGTTTTCCTCCCCCTTTTCACTCATAGTTCATTACACCTTAATTATAATATAATCCAATAAATAAATGGTTTAATAGTAATTTAGAAATCAATAAGTATAAATTGTCATGAGTAAATAAACAAATTATAACCTTGTTCAAATTTGGGTCAGCTGCAGTAAAATAAATAATATGAGGTAAAATTGAAGCACTAGCAGCTAACCACTGAATCAATAACTTTAATTGTGTTTCGCCTTTCCTAGAAGAACAGCCACAATTGAATGTTGCCACCGGCAGAAGACCATCATTTTGATGAAGGACAACAGAAACCTAAGAAGAAGAAAAATAAATAAACCAAATAGAAATTTATTAATGGAAGATTATTGATTGACCGTGTGTAAAGATGAAAGGAATATGGTCCGGGTGCGGTCAAAAAAACTCAAATAGTAGAATTATATTATTT
>NW_027115162.1:699074-906816 GCF_000696795.3 Halyomorpha halys | reverse complement strand
ATAAAATATAAATTATTACCTACTTTCATTACTATAACAATAAGTCCCCTTATTATTACTATAATCAGCCTTATTGTAATAGAAATAGATTATTATAAAATTATAGCTTATTAAAAACAATATTATTTACCAGTTGTGCAGCCAATTTGCTCTTATGTCGGGCAAGTTCTAAACTAAGACTTCTCACAGCAGTTTTAATATGTCGATTAGGGAGCAAATCAACATGAATACCATCACCAACGGGAACTCCAACAAAACTTTCTGAAAGAGTCCTTTTCAAAAGATTTCCCGCAAACTGTATAACAGCACGCTCCCTCATTGACTTTGTACTGTCTAATTCGTACAAAAGAGAATCATCTTCATCAAGCCATCCACTCAATTGTTCATAAACTACACCCAACTCTAAAAAGAAAACCCAAATATAATCAATTAAAAGAGATTTTAAAAATAAATCACTATTCTGTTTGGTTATTAAGAATAGAAAGAATATTTAGGAATGGTTTTATATTAGAATAGGAAAAAATAATTCCACGATTAATAACAAAGATTGTTTTTCCTAAAATAACATTACTCATGGTACTTAATATAATAAAAATTATGTGATTTATACATCCATAAACAATGGTTTTTATGGCACATGATCTAAGTCCATATATGAAGTCAAAACTTTTCTTTGATATAACAGCTTTGTGCTTGTTTATATTTAATCTTTAAAAATCTAAAAAAAAAAAAATGTTTTTTAGACAAAGGAAGGTTATTAATGTTCACCATTTTGCTTTGAATAAAGAGAATCTGTTTCTTTAACAGTCAGTTGAAGGATTTATGATAGTTATTTCTTTTAATCTGACTGAATAGTAATTTGTATGTAGTAATCAGGTGTGGGATATTATTATAATATAGCAAATATAATATTAGAACCTAAAATGGTTTAGACCAGGAGTATCCAAACTAAGATCCATGTAAAAAATAAAAATTAATAGTGCGGAGAAAATATTATATTTTGAGGATAAAAGAAAATATAGTTTTATATGTAAAAAGTTATAATTTATTTCATACGTCTGAATTAAAAATTATTTGCGATTTACATATAATTCCATTAAAATATAGGGTTATTGGACCTTTTAAATAGCATGTTAATTGCATTATTTTGATAAATAACATTGATTTGATAATTTGCATGTGATAAGAATATTTCGTAATTTTAACTAAAAATATTAAATATAAGTAGATGGGTCAGGGTTGCGGTTAAAAAAAGAACAAATAGTTTATAACTACTTGTTCTTTTTTTGACCGCAACTCTGACCATCTTCTTATATTTAAGTTTTACGGTCAGCTATATATATATTAAAAAAATTAAATATTTGAATACTCTAACATTCAAATGTTTCTGTTAAGAGACCAGAGCAATGCAGTCTAGATAAAACAAAAGCTCATTGCTATGCACTTTTAATTAGCAATAAACACTAGCAATAAGTATTTGGTACTTTGCATATATGAAAGTTTTTAAAGACACTCAAGTTGCTTTATCAGTGCTACTCCAGAAGATTACATATGATGATCCACATTCAAAGAGATTATTCTTAAAGTAGTCCATCCTGCTAGGAGCTTTTACATTTGTTCTGTGTTTAATATTTTATTAGGTAATAAACATATGCATTTCACTGTTTCGTGATTTCTCAAGAGGAAAATTCAATAGGTTTCCACAGTATGCGCCATTTGTTCCCTATTAAGCCAAAGGTAGATACAACTTGTTATACACATGATTTATATTTATAATTAATTTAATAATAAGCGTGCCTAACTCCTTGGAGCACAAGAATGTACCAATTAGGTTTTCATAGGAAACTTTCTGGTCCATATTAAAGCATGGGATGCGGTACTGTTACTTGCTTAAATGTTTTTCTCTTGATTAGTCAATAGTCCACTATGTTCTACTTCTTCAAATAGCTCCGAGTCACCCGAAACAATATGGTTACTTTGTTCACCTTAGGCTTCAACATCAATGTATGTATACTTAAAAGAATATCGCAAAGAATTATTCAAAGTGAAAATACATGATTCCAGAATTATTGAGCCATTTCTGTCTGATAGGTTCCATTTGAGGTAGACCAATGGTAAGACAGGAGATACTCAAAGCCTTCCCTGGATCAAGAATCATTTCCTTCATAGCATTGCTACTTCCAGTGGATAGACAACCTAAGACTTAATCAGGGATTCAGTGCAACATTGGGCTAAATAGTTAAGAGATTCTTGTTATATAAAAATCAATCAGATATGTTACGAGAAAGTTAACTTTTTCTATACAAGAGAATACTCATTTAGAAGCAAGGTAGTCATTACCTAGTAGTAAACTTTCATAATTAATAAAAACTGTTATTTTGTAACACTAAATTTTTTATCGTAGTTTAACAATAAAATATTTAAAAATAAATAAGAACCTTCAATAACAATACATAGCTGATACAATAACAATATACCTGAGCTGTAATCAGTAGTAAAACTATATTTGGAAGAGGCAGAAGTTTCATGTTTCATTTGGGCAACACGTCTACAATCAAAATTACTCTCAGATTGCTCATCTAACACAAATCCACATGAACCATCACGCCCTAATAACCTAAAAAATTTAAAAAAATTAATTTTTTGAAATATTCATAATTAATGAAGAATATTGGCCTGATAAAAAAAGATTTAGGTTTCTTGTGAATATTTTCAATAACTTTATTTTGTAGTTTAATATATAATAAATAAATAATGTATAAATGAAAATTAATATTAAAAATTAAATTTAAGGATCATTTGGGTTATGACTTTAAAATCATTAGGGCAAAACCTTCAAAAAAAAAAAAAAAAAAATTAGTTATGTTTATAAAGTATACCATCATATACCAGTGACTATAATAGAAATGTACGAATTCATATGAAGGATGTTCTAATGTTTCTAAATTTATACATAAATTAAGAGGACCTTAGCAAGCCAAGTGCCAATCATTGTTAGTTTGAAGGTTTATTCAACCCTTATAACTCTTTCATTTAAAATAAAGATAGTTTATTCTTTATTAATTTAGCAACAAAATCTTAAATAAGCAATTTCAAAAATTTAGCAAATTTCATTTTACCTAAGAAAAATAAAAAAACCATTGGGAAATCCATCCAAACAAATTGTAGAACATGTTACAACTGAGCATATAAAAATAAAATACAAACAGAATGGTAAATAGTTATAATATATGAGGTGTGGTATAAAAGTAATGAGACTGGCAACACTGCAAGAGATCTGGTAACCCTGCGCTGTTGTCCTTGATAGAACATGTGTATCAGTACCCTGCCATAGCTCAGTACGAGTTTCAACTCCTTCCATTAACTACGTGATTTTTGTGACTGCTTTTAGTGAAGTTGTATTTTGGTTGTGCGTAACACAAAATGGAAAAGCGGAATCAGGAGCAACGTTGTGCCATTAAATTCTATGTTAAGCTTAGAGAATTGGCAAGTGCAATGTTTGAAAAGTTAAAACAGGGGTATGGAAAACATTCTTTATCCTGAGCTCAAGTTTTTTGCTGGCACAAATCATTTTTGGAAGGCAGAAAACACCATTCAAGGAGGCCTTCAACTTCGAAAACTGATGAAAATATCGAATGCGTGAACACTTTTGTGAGATCAAAGCGTTGCTTAACATTAAGAATGTTGAGTGAGTTCGTAAATTTGTAGAGATTTACCGTTTATCAAATTTGCAAATGCGAAAGGACTGTGCCAGAATGGCGCATTGAACCGCACAATTCAGCAGAAGGAGATTTGAGAAAACAAATATCTTGATCTTCTTTACAGAATCGCTAATGAGCAAGATTTCTTTAGCCGTGTGATCACAGGTAATGAATCATGGATTTTAGAATATGATCCTGAGACCAAGAGGCAAAGTGAGGAGTGGCATGCTGTAAACTCTCCTCGAACACAGAAAGCTCCTGCAAACTCTCCTCGACCAAAGAAAGCTCGAATGAGCAAATCGAAAATCAAATCAATGCTGATTTGTTTTTTTACAGAAGGATCCACAAAGAATTTGTTCCTCCATGACAAACTATTAACCAAGTTTTTTATAAAGACATTGAAAGGCTCAGAAAAAGGGTCATTCGTGTGACAACGCCCCATGTCACACTGCTCTCTCCAAAACGGAATTTTTGATCTCAAGAGGCATTCCTGTGGTACCCCAGCCCCCTATTCACCTGACCTCAGTCCCTGTGACTTTTTCCGTTTTCCTAAACAGAAAAATGTCCACTAAATACCTCATTTAGGGACTTTAGAAAACATTCAAAAGAGTGTAATGGACATGCTGAAGACTTCCAGCACTGCTACCCACAGTGGGAACAACGTCGTGTAGCCGCCCCAGGGAACTACTTTGAAGGGGATGAAATTGATGTTTTAAAAATGTAAAAACTTTGGTAAATAAAAAATCAGTCTCATTACTTTTCTGCCACACCTCATTTACGGTCAATGACTCATCATAAATATTAAAAACCATGTCTTAAGAACAGTTTTATATAGAATCAACAATTATATAAGATCATACAAATGTCGTGGAGTATTTATTGTTGAGTTTCAGAATTACTAAGAGAATTAATCAGCAAATCATGCTCGCTCTTAAAAATCATGATAAATATCCCTTTTACAGGGGAAGTACTAAAGCAATCAACAAAAGAAAGGTGTTGTTTTAAAGAAATTTTTATATAGCGTGCATGTGCACCTAAAATTTTTGTAGATATAACCAAAATTTTTAAATTAATTAAAAACCAGAATTTTTTTTTAACACATATTAAAGTTACAATAATGAGATAAGATTTGGTTTATAATTGAATATATGATGGTTTTGGAAAAATTGTAAAAAACACAAGAATTCTCATAAAAACTTAATAAGGCTTCAAGTGACCAAATTGATAGAAATTATGAATTTTTAAGCCTATGAAACTAAATTACCTGTGGTTATAACATGTAACTTAAAATTCTGAGCATGAAACCCATAGCAAGCAACTGAAAAGGTAAATAAAATGATAACAAGTTTTAGGAGGGTTCAGAATGAAAGGAATTAAAAATTGTAGAACCAATACTTTCGCTGACACATACGCAAATATATTCATACAATGTATAGGGTGTATCAGATGTTCATACATTCAGATCACGTGTTCATACATAAAATGTACAGGGCCTATAAATGTAATCATCCATAAAATATACAGGTTGTATCAGAAAACTTCAGAAATTCTACACCTCAATTATGTCATTATGATAAATTGTTTCAATTTTTTTTTTAAATACAAGGCAAATTAAATTTCACAAACACACACAATATAGATACATAGTTATAAGGTCATATACATATATACATACATAAGGTCATATAGGCATATAGTTATAAGGTCAACTGAAGTAAAATTGTTAAAATAAAATATTTACAAGACTGGATGGGAAGGTTCTTCTAACAATGTTGATTTATTTGCATTCAAACCCCCCTTTCTTCCCAACAAAACCATTTAGCCATTCTGCAAAATCATATTCTAAGAAATTACTTATAACACCCTGTATTAACTCTAACCATCTGCTGTTCAAAGAAATTATATCTTTCTTTTCAAATATTGTCTGTTTAAGAATAACTTTTTCGAAATATAAATTGATATGTGTCTCTGTCCATTTATTAAAAGGTCCAGTTAACAGAAGTTAAAAACAGTCTAAAGTAAATACGCCAAGGAAAATAAAGCTGTCCGCTTATGAGAGATGTCCGTTTGTTGGAAATTTCCATTAAGGGAGGTTCCACTGCACAAATCAAGGAATGCTACAGCTAAGATAAAATCAACAACACAAAAAATGCTTAAAAAAGCTGTTTGGAAAATAAATTAAGACTTGAGTTCACAAAACAACTTTGAAAGGTAAGGACTCAAATGTTACCATTAGTAACCAACACCATGTTTGATCGACTAGCCTGCTATTCTGTGGAAATGATCAATATTGAGAAACTTTAAAAGTAATCTTCTTTAAAAATATCAACAGAATTATATTTAAAAAACATACGCATTGCAAAGATGCTGCTTTGATCAATATGACATGGTGATTTGATACGAGGACCTTTAAAGCCAGTCAATTATTCTCTCGGATAAGTCTCTTCCAATAGTAACATTGTAGGTTCAAATCCATCATACCCTACGGGACCACATTGTGATTCAGTAACTAACACTTAAGACCAATGTTTCAAAAATAAAATGAACAATTAAAATAAACTAACAGTAAAACTGATCTATAATATGAAATGTCTTTTGACACAAAATAAGAAAACTAAGTTAATAACAAATACAACTAAAATAAAAATGAAAAAGGGTATGCTTTAAAAAGAACTTAAGCTATGAATGTGAATGAAATATATATGGTAATGTTTTGAAGACACTTATTCATTAATGTTAAACGCTAACCATACTTACAGCATTTCCCAATGTAGTCTCCAGCAGGACACACTACACACTTCTATCATCGATTTGACAGCTTGAATATTCTTTGTTCATAAACATTTTGAGGACAAGTTGTAAACCAATTCCATATGTGTTCCTTGACTTCTTCATTGCTTTAAAATCCTTCTAATCCAAATGATTCATTCAAGGGTGGGTACAAAAAGTAATTACAGAGGGACAAGTTCAGAATAAAATGGGGGTGTTAAATGGTTCCCCAGCCCATTTCTTCCAAGTCAAGAACACAGTGTAATGCTTGGCATTGGTTTCGGCAGATGGTATTTCCTTACTATAACAACTGGTGATCATAAGTAAAATTTACTGTTCATTGATCGTGAAGAAAAATTAGTAAAACGCCCATTGGAGCAAAAAAGATTGTTACAAGAACAATTTTACACAAATAAACTTTAACGTTTGACACTCCTTACTAGCTATTTTCAACTAGGGAGAATAGTAGACCAATGTCTGATGCATCATACACATGTCAATGCGCCTCAAAAAATCCAATTTCAATTTGATGTTAGGAGCACCAAGGTAAGTATTTACATAAACAATCACTAAACACTCCACGTTTTAAAAGGACCTTTCATTGTCATGAAGAAATATTAATAAATACATCCAAACAATTCGGGGGAAATCAATTTTCAATTTTTGCAAGTAAGAACAGAATTATGTCCCAAATTAGGTTAAATATATATATCCCACTTTCTAAATACCTGACTCCTATTAGGGACTTTAGAAATATTTTTTTATAACTTCAGGACGTCCTTATAGTCTATTTTCAAGGAATTAGGATACTACATCATAAAAAAAATAATAAATAGAAAATGAGAAGTAAAGTACCTGAGAATAAGTTTTATTTACTGTATAATAAAAGGGAGAAAAAAATGTATATAAATTATTAAATAATTTAAAAAAAAATGATGTGTGTTTTTTCTTCTAGACTCCTAATATTACAACAATTAAGAAAAATAAACAATATTTTTCAATTTTGACTATCATGTACCTATAAAAATTATAATAGCAAAAAATTTGTTTAATTGCTATATCAACAAGTATATTTTTAAAGCATGACCCTTTTCATTTTTGAGAACTTTTCAGTTCATCAGATGAATTTTTTTATTGATTTCAGTTGGTTCTTTTAGTTTAATACTTTCATCAATATACAATAAAAAAAAATAAATAAATAAAATAAAAATAGAAGAAAAATTCTTTCGAATAAAAAAAATAGAAAAGGAATAATTATTGTGTTTAATGTTTTAGGCAGTGATGTGATTAAAATGAAACAATAAAACGACTGCTGATTCTGATTTGTGCTGAGATCAAATTTCACAAACATAACAAAGGTTCATAAACGATACCTTAAATCTTCTGAATCTGCTTCAGATTCAGCAATTTCAGGTTGTTCCATCGCTTCTTTCAAACGTTCAGCAAATATTATCCTTTGATCCTCTCTATCTAATTGACAGCTATATTTTCGAAAAACAGCATCTTCTTCTGGATCTGAATCAAGATCATTAGCACTTTAACAACTGTTACTAGTACATAACAATGATAATGATCATATTCAACCATAACAGACCAAATTTAAAATAAATATACCTTCATCAGTAAAACTAGTTCTGGCAGAATGAAATTCGGTGTCTGATGAAGCAGAATGACAGCTAGAATAACTAGTATGATTCCTCATAACTGGCAAACATTCACCTGATGATCCTAAAACTATGAATTTCTGATCCACAGAGAGGTGATCCTGTGTGTGCTTGGTCTATAAAAAGTAAAAACAATAAAATAGGTTAAAGTAAATAGTTTAATCACATGATACATCACTTTTTGTCATGATTAATCAAACAGAAAATGAAAGCTATGATAATATATCAATTAATCAAAAATTCATGTTATTATCAATGTTATTACATTACATTATGTATATTATCTACATAAAGTCAGTTTTACATGATCAATATTACTGAACGTGTTACATACAAATATAACACATGAGTCAGTATTATTGCAACAATATACCCCTAAAACAGTCAATGTATTGATGAAATTCAGTATTGACTGTGTATGGGATCTTCAAATAAAAATGTGAATAGATATTAATGCTGTTGATTCTCACTATGGCCACTGACATCCCTGTCATTTAGGTAATAAAATATTTTTTCGGTTGAGCTGAAATTGATTTCAAACACTCACATGATATCACTGAGTATCATAAGACATTCAATTTAAAAATCAGTTGTGTAGTTCCCACAAAATGAGTGTTATGTGAGACCACTAAAGATCTTAACCTCCTTTCAGCTTCACCGTAGTCGGGAAAAAATTGTGATTTTAGTGTATATTTCCATGAAATTTGCTAGATCATATTAAGAAAACAGATTTTTGAACTAAGAGTTTCTGTAATAAAATTTGGGGACCACGATGGTACGATGCTACTAACTCCAGGGACCCAGGTTCGAATCTGGCTAGGCAGAAAATTGTTTTCTGTTGCACAATAGCTGTGAGTTAACCCAGTGGGTTCTAAAGTCCTCCTGGGATCCACCCAGCCTCATAAAGTAGGTACCCTTAATTGGGTAAAAATCTGGTGGTTGTGCGTGATTCTGACCTAATCACCTTCTTGCACAACCATTGGTCTAATAACAGTACTTCCTTATAAAGTACTGCACCCTTGATCCTTCATGGGTTGTAGCAGTAGGTTTTTTTTTTTTAAACAAAATCTAGGAATGTTTCAATGTCCAATACTTTTATTAATTAGCTCTGTTTCACAAAAACAAATTGAAAAAAAAATTTCATTTTTATAAATACTAACTGTTATTTCAAATTAATGTATGGAACTTCATTAATTCACGTGTATCAGATAAATAAAAATTAATTGTTATTAAATAAAATTTTTTTGAGGTTAAAAAATTTGAATATAATTTATTTTAAATTAACATATTGTAGCACAACGTTTCGGGACCACTGTCCCATATTCATGTACTTTAAAACCTACAAACAACAATAATCCACCACAATAACAATCTTTATCTATTATTTACTTCACAACAATAATTTTAGGTAACTCACTAACAGTTTTGTGTAGAGATTCTTTTTCAGGAGTTGAACTAAATGATTCGCCAATGGGAGAAAGCCTTTTAGGGAGGATTCCATTAGAAGGGCTCTTTTGTCTAAATCCAAGAAGTGTTTTATTTAATTCACGGAGAATGCTATCTTGTTGATATTGAAGCAGTGGTACTTCACTATAGTCATCGGGGTCCAAACAACAGAATGTCAACTGAAAATAGAAATGAAACAATGAAAGAAACTGAAACTGGTACATATCAAACATTGATAAATATAAATATATAATCAATCATGAGATACAATATCATTATAAAAAACACGGTTGCCATGGTGAAATAAAAACACTGGCAATATCTGCGTAGACAATGGGTGTTACGGTTGTCATGGTTCCTAAAGTGCAATTGAAAATTTTGAAATATTTGGTTTTAGAGTTTTATCATAATTGGTATCCCCACATATTATAACGACCCAGAGAATTAATAAATCTATTAACATGTACAAACAAATAAAAATTTTGAAGGAAATGTTTTTGATTTAAATGGAAGATTTAATTCAATATTGGAGGCTTTTCAGTTTTGAGATATGAATCAATCACTTGAAAGTTGGTATAAAATTAATTCTAAGTGAAAAAATCATTCAAAATTGATGCTCTTTCAGTTGTGACATTCATTGCTGTTTGTTGGTAATACAAGTAATACCCTTACATATTCTCTCCAAGGTAGAAACTAAACAAACTACTACTGAATTCCCATTAAGGAACCCTAGGACCCTACAGGTTTCTAACCAGAGTAGGGCACTCAGATCTATTCCGTGATTTGGTATAGAACTATGGGGACTGGAAAGTAATGTTGTTTTCTTACATTAAATTTTTAAAAAGTTTTTATTTTTAATCAATGATGTAATCACCCTTATTGTCAACCTTTTGCCATCTAGTGAGCAAATTTTCGATACCGGATTGATAAAAATTAATTGGTTTTAGAGCAAAATGGATATCATCTAAATTTGCAAATATTTTGCCACTTAAACAATGTTGCAGTGATTGGAATAAATGGAAATCTGATGGTGCAACATCATGTGAGGCACCTCACACCTCAATACATTAATTTTTTCCAGGTGGTCTAGCACAATACGGTCTTGCTTTACCATGCTGCAGAAGGACGCCTTTTATATTGACAATTGCTGGCACTTTTCAATTAAAGATTGGTTTACACAATTTAATTATTCACAGAAAAGGTCTGTATTCACAGTTTGTCCAGATTCTAGCACTTAAAATTGAACAATGCTGCGAATACTGTTGGTATTACTTCACTAAACTCACAAAAGGACCTTTTTGGGGTATAAACTTGGCTAAGCAGAAATTTGTGGCGATTCATTAGGAGAGAGCTACTGCCTTTTGTGTTTTAGATTATCATAGAGGACCCAATTTTCATCTCTTATGATCAAAAAAAGCTTCTGTATTGTGTTGTTGAAACAATAAGTTGCATGCAGTGTTTCGGTTAGCTTCTCTTCGGACAGATTATGCAGGACCTAAATACCTGCTCTGTTAACTTTCCCTATTTGCATCAAATGATCTTAGATGGTTGGTGAAGATTGGTTAAGACTGTTTGACAAATCCTCAATTGTCTGACACGGATTTGCTTCCACTTTTCATTATTGTCAAACATTATTGGTCTTCCTGATCGATACGAGTTGTAAAGATCAAAATTACAAGATTTGGACTTGGAAAATTACCTTTGGCATTTACAAACATCTAATATGTTTGGATAAACATCACAAATGTTTTGTAAAAACTAGCAATTGTTGTGTTACTATCTTTGCTAAACTAAAAAAGCATGCAATGCCGGATATGTACATGTTATGGTAATTAGCTGGCTGTTTCACCCAAAATTGCAAAAAAGTAAATTTAAATATAATTATTTACAACTAAACAAGTCAAAATAACCTTAGAATGTCTTTGAAGTACACAATGAGTTGACAAATGACAATCAAATAGTGACAGGCCCAAAAAACTACATTACTTTCCGGTCCCCTCCATAGAAGTAAACTCTCACAGACTAAAATGGATTCAGCACCCATTTCTGGCTCCGTGCATACATTTTACATTGATTCTTGAACAATCAAGGAGGAACATTTAAAACTATTTCAAGCAAAAAGCAGTGAAGAACAGGCTAGGGATCAATTTAATGTAGTCCTTAAAACAACAGCAAACTACATAACTGCTACAACATATGAAAGGTTATAAAGTATGACTGTTATAGATAGGTGTTGGAAAACAGAGGCCATAATGGCTGAGAGTCTCAGAATACAACCTCAAGTCAGAAGCGGCCCATGTTTGAATCTGGATTGGGTGTATAAAATTTATTTCATGGTAGAAGTACGGAACGTATCTCGACGTTTCACTCTGACTAGAACAGAATGGTTACCAATAGGATGACCATCCCATCTGCCAGAAATGACCAAGTAAAATGAAAAGGAAAATAAAAAAGTGTTAAAAAATAAGTTTACAGTTGGGTAGTATTTTATAATTCCATCTAACTATTGGCAATATTGTAATCACTTCCAGACTATCATTTTCCCATTTTCATATTTTTAACTATTTTAATGAGAGATGTGATACTGCTTCAAGTTATTGGTTTAGTTTTATTACTGGACAGTGTCGAAAATTTAAAATTTTAAAAATCTATAGAGCTTAACAACTGATTGAATAACTATTGTATGTGTTCTTGGTTTGCATCTATGGTGTGAACACTCATGCATCTTCCAATTCATTTGTGTTTATTCTTTAAAATTTTTCATTAATGATTACTTTTTTTCTAGTTTTAACTCTTTCTATCATCAAAATGGTGTAAATGTTAATGATGACACAGACATGAGTTTGTAACATGATGTTAGATTTACCTCTTTGATATAAAAAATTAAGAGATCATGCTTATTTATAACATTTTTTTGCAACCAGAATTAAAAAATATTTTTTCTAATAAACATAATGACTAGACAAATAAAAAAAAAATATATAGTAATAAAAACATGTTAGTTAATGAAGGGTCAGAAATGGTGTAAATGAAAGTTAAATTCTCAAAAAAGACAGTAGAAGAAAGTGATACAACATTCAAAAAACATGCAGGACTTAACACTAAAGTGATAACTTCTAAATGAAACAAAAATGTTTGGATAAGCTAATGACATATTACAATTAACTTCAGGGACAATATGCTTTATAGACATTACTTACACTACAATGACGTTGCGTTTAGTGTCTTCTTCCTCAATGAAGTTAGATCCAAGATACTAAAAATAGTATTGGAAAGCTATTTTGGGATTTATTACATTAAATTTAATAAAAAAAAAAAAAAAAAAAATTAATTAAACACATTGCAGTACCAGCTGAGGTTGAGATATTCTTTCGACAGAAGAATCCCCTTTAGGGTTAGTTAATTTAGTAACTTGTAAAACTCCTTCAGCGATAAAGATTTCATTATCTTCCAAAGCTTCAACGTACAACAGTATCATAAGCATCTCTGGACACGTTATCAGCTGAATAGATTCCTGCAAAACAAAACAAATTGTCACCGTATTTAAAATAATAGCTTATTGTGAGGACTGTCATATGTTTTTTATAAAGATAGCAAGCATTTTAAAGGTTAGTTTCTGAGGGAGTCAATTTATGGGAGATAAAATGAACGTAAATGTTTGTGAGTACTACCAAGTGAAAGAGTTAGTATCAAGGAAGCTTTTTGTGAAATTTGAAGAGAATCCGCCAACGAATAGAAGAGATAGAATACGATAAAAAAAATCGTCCAGATGAGTGATAGCAATAGTTCTCTAAACTTATTCTTAACAGTTAATAGTTTTAAACAGTTTTTAGTTAATAGTTTATTCTGTGCCACTCAAGCCAATAATAATATCAAAGAAACCGCTATACAATGAATAAATCACCTGATAAATCTCCTACTCTTAAAAGGGTTCAAAAGAGCTGGAAAAGCATCAATGGACAAAACATAATCGAATCAATAGAACCTAAAAATAGAAACCAATTTTAATAATAGAAAGGAATGAAGAAGGAGACCTACTAAAAGTCTGACCATTTTTAATATATAAATCAATAAATAACCAGTGAGGGGAACCAAAAAATGTAAAAAAAAAACTAAGAAACGTAATCATTTTAGTCTAAACAAGATCCAGAGAACAACCTGAAAAACTGTTAAGGCTAAACACCTTCGGGAGAATAATACAAATAAAAGTAAGCCCACATAAAAAATTAAATATATGTAAGGGGGTGATATTTTGCCCTGATTTAGATGGAGTCGAAGAAAATTAAATTTTAGTAGAGCTGGGAAATTATAATGTGAAGGAAGTTAGTAGAATAGTAACAAAAAAGACAGGGATAGAGAGGAGAACACACCTCTATGTCCATACCTTTTCACTTCCCACTCTTCCCAAAACTATTTATGTAGGGTTTCACAAAATAAATGTAAAAATGTACGTGTCGAACCCAATTAGGTGCAGAAAATGCTTCAAATTTGGGCATTTTGCTGATAAATGTTCAAAAACACCAATATGAGCTTGTTGTTCAAAGCCGGAACATAACGAATAACCTTGTGACTCAATAGTCCCTAAATGTGTCAATTGTGGAAACCACCACACTAGTTTAGATTTAAAATGCCCTAAACTGTAATAGGAAAAAGAAATCAAAATGATACAGTTTAAAGAAAAAATATCATACAATGAACCAAAAAAGAAGTATAAGGAAAGTGGACATATCATAGGTACTATAAATTATGCAGATGCAGTTAAAATTAATAGGAAAGTAGGAATAGATGTAGGATGTCAGACTGAAGAATTTAATGAACTAATTAACAATGAAAAGGATATTACTACTCATTCCAGAGGAGACAGTACCGATATTGCAATATCCTCTCTTAGACACCTTTCCCCTCACCCATTCCCTCTTCTCTCTCCCCTCCACCATGTCCCCCTGCCGTGCAAACCTACCTAGGACCTAGATCCACTTCGGAATCAAAACCCGAAGGCTCCCAGCCCTCAGTAATGACCACTGATACATTTAAAACTCTGCCACTACCAATGCGGAATCCATTAAATAAAACCCAAAAAAGTAATAAAAAAAGAGATACATCTATATATAACAATCGGTTCAATAAGCCAGACATAATATCTTAGAAAACATGACAATCATTAGCTGGAATTGTAATGGAATAAGGACTCAGTATGAAGAAATCAAAATAATTTTAAAATACTACAACCCAACCTTATTGTGTCCACAGGAAACAAAATTAACTTCTAAACTAAATTTAAGAATAAGAGATTATTGCATACACAGAAAAGACAAAGAAATAGATGAAGAGGGTATATCACACGGAGAAATTGCTATTGCAGTAAGAAGAGACCTATATTCAGAAAAATTGGAAATCCAAACTCCTTTGCAAGCATTTGTCATAAAAGTAAAGTTACGGTTCACAGTAACCATATGCAACATATATTTGCCACCCACGGAAAGGATTAATGAAACAGCTTTTATTCAACTGATTAATAGTCTTCCTCCTCCTTATATTGTATTTGGAGATATGAATAAATCACATCAGACTTGGAACCCTGCAATACTCAATACTATCCAATCCCCTAATATTATCAGAAGAATAATAGATAGTACAGATTATCTTCTACTCAACACAGGAGAAGCCACATATGTCTACCCAAGATCCGGATCAACATCGGCAATAGACTTTACTTTTACCTCACCTAACCTTTTTACGCAAGTTACCTGGAGTTTCTGTGACGACCGTTATGGGAGTGACTATTTCCCAACACTATTATCTTTCAGCACCGAGATACCTAAAACCAAAAGACATCCTAGATGGATAATAGAAAAAGCTAATTGGGAGGAATTCTTAAGACAATTGGCAAAAAATCCATAGTATAGCTGGTAATAACAATATAGAGACCCTGATACTAAAAATCCAAAATGAAGTTATTTCAAATCCTAAAATAATAGTCGAAACTCTAGGGGATCATTTTGCAGCCATTTCTAACCTAGATAACAATCATAATTGAGAAGAACAAGGAATAGATTTTACACCATCTACGACACAAGATAACTCATCTCAGCTGGGCTATAATCGCCCCTTCACAATTTGGGAACTGAAAACAGCAATAAATGAAATCAAATCCTCCTCACCCAGAATAGATGAAGTGCACAACGTTATGATAAAACACTTTCCTTACGAAACTAAAAAAGAGCTTCTTTCCCGAGGCTTGGAGAGAATCGATAGTCATCCTTATAATCAAACCGGGCAAAAATAAGCTACAACCCAACAGTTTTTGACCAATATCGCTTGCCAGCTGTTTGTCAAAACTCCTGAAGAAAATGGTTAACAGATGACTGATATGGGTCATTGAAAACTATAACCTCTTGTCACCTATACAATGTGGTTTTATGAAAAACAGATCAACAATAGACCAGCTTGTGACGATGGAAGCCAAAATTCTTAACACTTTTATAGATCAATCAGAAGAAATGTGTATATTCTTTGATATTGAAAAAGCAAATGACAGTATAGACCGAAAAAGTATAATAAAAACACTATATGAATGGGGGTTCAGAGGAATGTTGCCAAAGTTTATTCAAAGCTTCCTATAGAAAAGATATATTAGTGTAAGAGTTGGATTATCGACCTCAAGTCGTAAAGAAATAGTTAATGGGATTCCACAGGGAAGTATTTTAAGTTGTATGCTGTTTGCAATAGCAATAAATTCCATAACAAATGTAATACCTAAATCAATAAAAGCATTCCTTTATGTAGATGATTTGACGATCTTTCTAAGATTCAAGAGACATGAGTGGATGAGAAGAGCATTACAGAATGTACTGAATAGTCTACAAGCTTGATTGGAAAGCAAACATTTCCTCTTCTCATTTGAAAAGACCAGAAGTGTATTATTTTCAAGAAAGAGGACTCCAAGCCCAGTGCCTCAACTTTTTATGTACGGCAATACTCTAGCAATCTGCAACAGCACCTAATTTCTCGGACTAACATAAACTAACATGGTCAAATCATATAAAGCACCTGCAAGAAGAATGCTTCAAGAGGCTAAGGCTGTTAGAAGTATTGGCAAAAACTTCTTGGGGTGCTGATAGGAAGTCGATGCTCATGGCCTACACAAGAATAATACGATCTATGATAGTCTACGGCTGTGAGGCTTATTCTTCAGCTAAAACAAACTGTCTCCTACTCTTAGACTCTGTATACCATACTGGAATAAGACTTGCCACAGGTGCTTTCAGGACGAGCCTAAGAAAGTCTCTGTGCTGTGGCTTCTTTATCACCACTTATTTTTCGGAGGCAGGAATTCATGAATAGTTACATCAACAAAATCAAACTCCAACCATCAAACCCTGCATATCCCCATATATTTCACCCTCGTTGCATGAGAAAATACGAAATGAATCCTACACGGAACGCTCATATATAACGAAATCATAAGAGAGATTTATGGCATGTCTACAAACCCAGCTGATTCTATCTATAGATTGGCCCATTGGAAATACCAGTCTTACAAAATAGATTTAACTATGAAATGCCAGAACCGCGACTCAAATACAATTCAATTCCTAAAGAAGATACAGAAATATTCAAATCATGAAATAATTTACACTGACGGTTCCAAAAAAAACGAAAATCAGTTTTTTGTTGTCATTTTTGCAATAATAATAAACAGGGCACCCAAAAGATATAAATTACCCACATATTCAACAATATTTACAGCTGAACTTCAGGCAATTTTAACAGCACTTTATTTATCCATAGAAAGTGAATACTCAAACATATTAATTTGTTCAGATTCAATCCCTGCACTCTAGAGTCAACCAAACTTCAGTCAAAGTGGACCTAAGATAGACAAAATTCACAATTATATAGACATGTTTAAACATCTTTAAAAAAGTGTATCCTTTCTCTGGAATACCTACCTGGAAATGAGACAGTGGATAAAGTGGCTACAATGAATGTTCTACCGCTCCAAATTTATGAGCCAAAAAACATAAAGGCATTTTAAAGGAACAGAGTCCGAAAAAGTTGGGATTCAATGTGGGCTGAGGTTTCACTCACTAATAAGCTAAGAAACGTTTAAAAAAACACACACAAAAGTGGGCAAGTGAGAATAGGACATTCCAAATTAACACACCTCCACTTAATCACAAAAGAGGACCAACCTAAATGCCAAACCTGTTAGTCCCCATTATCTATAAAGCATATAATTGAAAAATGCACACCATTTTGTCAAGCCTTCGAAAATAATAAAACTCCTTGTACAAGAGAATTGGCTCTAAAAGACTCAGCTGAATCCATAGACGAAATCATAAAATTTCTGAAAGAAACTCAACTGTATACTAAAATATAAATCATCAATATCGAACAGTGTTAAAAGAAAACAGTCTACATTTAAAGAAATGGTCTATTTAAATTTCCACTTCTGGAAATTAATTAATCCAAAAAAAATATTAAAAATTAAAGAAATAAATAGTAACATAATTAAAAAGTACCTTTAGAGCTAACTGTAAAATATAATAAATAAATGTAAATGGAGGCTATTTAGACCCTAGTAAAAAAAAAAAAGTTCTTAATTTTATAGGAATCCATTGAACAATGCATTGATTGACCAAGAAACAATGCATTAAAAGCAAAAATTCAAATTAACTAGCACTAAGGTTGATCAAATCTTCCCATGAATCAATGCTGGTGAAATTTTTTTCTGAGTTCCTAGCTGGCTGTTTTAATAAGCTAAAAAATGATTTTCATTAGATTTTCCAAATATATATCAGGGTACAGGCAGCCATTTTAAAACCCCATGTATTGAACATGCATTAATAAAATATAATCCCTTCTTGCAGGGTTTCTGTAAGGAAATATAAATGTTTGAGGCTGCTTTAGTAAACATATATGATAATACAGTTGAAAAGGAAATATAAAATATATACAAGATCACATTACCACTGAGTTACCATCTGATAAAACCGAACTTCCAATCTTATTTCTTGTTGAACAAACTACAATATGATCTGCTCCAATGCTATTGATATCACCTTGTCTTTTAATCAACAATGGACAAAGAGGTAACTTACAGTTCAACCAGTCATCTAATGTTAGCCACTGAGAACTATTCATGACCTGCAAAAATTATGTTGAAGCTCAACATAATGATTTATAATAATAATATTCTTAATAAGGAAAGTGACTTTACCTGCCTAGAAAAGATGATTTTTTTTTCAATATTTGATCGCTCTAAAAAATTGAAATAGTGAAACAGGCTAAGTAATTTGCATTTCTGATGTTTCCTATAATTATATACGAGAAATTATCATTTATAGAAGACAAAAATACTTATTATTCTAAACATAAAATTGGTAGCTTACAAAGAAAGGTGTCGAAAAAAATGAGTAAAATTAAAGTCTTGCAGGGTAGGATGAGTTTTATCAGTTCTTTTAGAAAAGGTAGAGAAAAAACCATGTGCTAACAATGAAGCAACAAAATCCCTGTCAAATTCTTCTTTATCACCTGGAATTAAACAAACATGAATTCTTTCTTTACTAAATTAGATGAAAAATACCTAAATAACCT
Organism: Halyomorpha halys; assembly: GCF_000696795.3. Taxonomy (NCBI): domain Eukaryota; kingdom Metazoa; phylum Arthropoda; class Insecta; order Hemiptera; family Pentatomidae; genus Halyomorpha; species Halyomorpha halys. The sequence goes on along the minus strand of NW_027115162.1, from coordinate 887,636 downwards.
TATAATCTATTCTTTAGACAACTTGAAATAAATTTTCAAATTGTGTCTAAAATTTAAATTCAATTTCAAGATAACAACTACTATGAACATCTTCTTAAAGAAAATATATTAATTAACAAACGAATATTTTATTAGATTTAAATAATAATAAATTCAATTTTATAATAAACATTTTTATATTTATATGATCGTTTAAAAAATAATAAAGAATGAAAAATACATACATATTTGTTGTAAACTAAATTTCAGTCCAGATGGAGGCCTAAGTCTTTTAAGATCTAAAGCTCGTTGTGCTATACATGGTAGAGTAAAATTATAAAAACCTAACCTTTCTTCATCAGATAAATCGTTATTTAAAAAGTCTTTTAAACCAGAAAATACATCCTCCACCGATGTTTCAATTTCTTCAGGCTCTAATCCTACACTGAAAAATTAATTTAAAGTGTTAATATCAGGGAATAATATAAAACTATAACAAAATTTTAACCATAAAATAAATGAAAGCTCAAACTAAAAAACCATGATTTTTAAATCATCTGATTAAAATAAACCTGGTAATGCTTTTATACAACAGTGATACTTTCATATAATGGACACCTACTGGGAAGATAGTATTATCTGATACACTGAGGAGTCTATTATGAAGGGGTTTAAAATGGATATAAAATAAAATTGAAATGAATAAAAAACAGAATTGTGCATGTACTGTTGCCCGGGGGGACAAATGGATAGAGGGAGATGGTTGCGGCAGTCTCAGGGCTATCCGTAGCTCAGGTGGTTGAGGCGCAGGTCTTAGCAACCTGAGAACTACCCTCCATATGTCAGAAATGACCAGGAAGGAGAGTCATAATAAAAAAAAAAGTTGCAAGAGTCTCCCCACTCAAAACAGATGAATTAGGCTATAGTGCCCTTACTAATGTTTGAGGATACCCAGTCCTCCCTAACCCCATCAACTCTGTCACCTCCACATGGTGCCCCCAAGAGAGTATGTTGGAAATCACAGACAACACAAGCAGGATTCATCATGTCTATCAGTTCAATGAACTTGGTGGACCTTCTAGGAGACACAAGCCAGGAGGTGGGAATTCAAGCTGAGGCTGAATAGCAGGGTTGTATAAAAATATAAAGTATTTTATTGACCCACTTGAGGAACCTGGTGCACCCCATTGCAATTAATACCCACTGCAGAGAGAAGGGTTAGACCTACATTGCTTCTTATGAAACCCCATTTTCGTGACAACAAAATGAGCCTTATAATAACAATTTTTTTTTAGATAGAGAGAATTCTTCCTCCTCAAGTACTTTGGATCAGGAAGGGCCATCTTTGGAACTATCTCAAGGGATGTCACAAAGCTCTCAAGCCAAAATTGTAGATGCGGATAAATTAACAGTACAACAGAGGGATAAGGAAATGCAAATAGAGTGTTTTCGGTCACTGCTGCCACGTCACTATTATACTGCTGCCAAGTGGATAATCCGTTCAGCTAATCTGGGAGCATAGCAATAAAGTTCAAGCCTATTTGATCTATCTACTGGATCAGATGGAACAAGGGGGTGCTTACCTCAAATTAAATAATTTTATTTACCACTCAGAGGTGGCCTTGTTGAATGTGACAACCAAACCAGCAGGGACTCACTGTCAGAGTCTGATATGAGAGTGACTATAAGTAAGGTCATTATGCTCAATAACTGGTAGCGTGGATGAGTTGAAGAGGACTCTAAAAGTGGGGATTTTCTTATCTAACAAGAGTACTAGATGTACTCTTAAGGAGACTCTAATAACTTGAGCATTTCAAACAGGTGGACGATGGTGGGTGTCAAAAACAAAGAATATGGCTTTTATGGTATCTTTAACACTCCTAAAAGTAGCTAGAGTTACATTGAACTGTTGTTTTAAAAGATTTCCCTAAAGCTTGACGAGAGGAGACCCTCACCAGACCCAGGCTTTCTGTTGAGGCAAGGTATATTATCTACAGTATCTCATGGCCTGCAACAAGGGAAAGCCCCCTGAGGGCCTAGTGGTGGCCAACGATGGATCTGAGACTACAGAAAACTTGCAGCATGTAGTGTTCCATAACAGTATGTTAAGGCTAAGGACACTGAAATTATATTAATTCAAGAATCTCACTTATTAAACAGGCTGGGTATGCCAAGGTACAGTATTGCTGCAGAGCCAATGCGTTCCAGGACCTGGATCTTGAATAAGAACAATTTAAAAATGCTGCCTTTGTGGCAACTCTGTTCTACAGATTTCGCAGTAATAAGACCCTTAATGAAGGTAAACATAGGTAAATCACAGTATCCTCGGCGTTTCTTCCCTAGGATCAAAATTTATTTATTACTCATGATCCTACTGGATCAGAGTAGAGACCATTGATACCACCGTAGCCATATGGTATGTAAGTCCGATGTTCAAGGTTTGGCATGTTCCTGATGAAGAATTGTATTTAGATCATAGGTACAGGATATGATTCAACTGTGAGTAAGATGATAAGAGTTGGTGTATGGAAATCAAAAGCTTATGAAATAATGCAACTATTGTATTGTTATCTAGAAAAGAAGGGTTGTGATATCTTAGGACATTGGAACATGGGTCCCAGAGTGCACAGTTCGGAATGGGATGTTTTTGATTTCCACCAGAGGCAGTTTAATTATTTCTCAGGGATCAGGAGAAATTAATCTTGCCACTACCACTCTGGTTATTACACAGTAGCAACCTCTTATAAGCAACAGGAGGTGGCAAAAAGGACCACTGAGCCAATTTTCTGGACTAGTTCCCTGTACCAGTACCAGTATTTTGAAAACTGGTGTCATTGATAATACCACAAAGTAAACGAATCCCCAACTGTTTCATAGTCAATATGAGAAGAGGATAGAAAAATGTCAATAATAATTAAAATATTATGAACATAAATAATGTTTATAAACAATTAACATAATTAAAGTAATGCTGTAATAAGGAAATTACTTTAGTGCTATGGAGGTAAGTCAACAGATTCCTGTAAAATAAGCACCTTTTCATATCAAGATATTAATCATACTAATAGAAAATATGAATCAAATGCAGCAATCGATTACAAAATGCATCAGTGTCGAAAACAAAAGCAAAGAATGATAGTTTCAAGTAGCTAGATACTATTCTAAAAATACAAATAAACCATAATGCTGAGAAGAAAACAATCTTCATATGAAAATAAAGTGGTGCTCTGTTGAAAATAATAAAAAAATTCTAACAAAATACATGATTATTATCCACATCATATAAAATGTTAAATATAACATACTTGCACATATTGTGAATCTTCAACATAGAATCTATCAATTCATCTGCATCTGCAGACTTAGCTGCTTGAGTAAGATGCCGCTGAATGGAAGACCACCAAGGTAAATCACAAGGTAACATTACCAAAGCCATTATACTTCAGATGCACACTACAATTGCATAAAAAAGAAGCAATTAACACTATTATCAAAAGCTACTACTTGACATAAAATACTAAAACAATTTTCACTACATTTGTTTTGTTAGGCACAGAGCAAAAGTTAAATGTGACATTAACAGAATTAATAATTTTTAGTTTAGTCAATAATTGTTTAACATCACGAAATACGACTTCGCCACTTTTGTTAAAGGTGTAGAAACTATAACAATTATAACACGAGATAAAACAAAATATTAACAGAAAGTGATAACAAAACAAAATAAACAGATAGGTAAAGGTTATACTGACGGTTTCCCAAGAATATAATATAACAGTACATAACTCAAACCAAAGAGCTAATTATTTATTCTAAGTAATGAGAATACTTTATATCTTACAGTAGGATAGTCTTATCTTCTAAATAAGGTCTTTTTGATAACTATTCCGAAAACTCGTTTAATGTTTTAATTAAATATTTTCATAATTTTAGTTTGTTAAAGGATTTAATTTCTGCAAATTATTGTTCAGAATATTATGGTAGAATATTTATGAATTTCTTTCACATTTTCTATAAGGATTGTAAGATACTTAAATACTAAATGGAGGATTTGAATTTGCCAAAATAAAAAAATAACCTATCTAAACTACATGACTCTGTAGTATAAGCCTTACTTCTAGTTTTAACCCAAATCTATTTTACAACAGGCAGTTGTACCTATACATTAAAGCATGGGAAATCCTGATGGACCATGCCTATGGCTGTCCAATTTTTAAGAAAGAATTTTCAAGGAAAAATTAATTATCATTCCCCAATCAACAATTCTAATTAGAAAAGTTCTTCAGATGTCTGGATAGACCAACTCTTATCATCTTACTGCCATACACTTCATGTGTGATTATATTAATCATCTTTATTCTTTCTCTGTTTATTTTATCTTGAGGAGATTTAATTGTTACTTCATTGAAGGGCACCTTCTACTGTACTAAATGAACAGTAAATTTTTTTTACTTTAATATAAAAGTTGGAGGTTTGTTGAAAAGAAATGTTTACAACAGCAATTTTATAAACTAATTTCAATTAATATGTGAAAGAATTCTATGAAGAGTTCAAGAAATGATATTTTATTCATTTAAAATTTTTATAAGTGCCATTAAATGAAATCCAAAGAAGTTTAACTGTGAATTCCTCTTAAAATGCTTACTTTTTTAAAATAGTAAACAATATAGAAGGTTAGGATATACAAGATCAGACCAAAAAATAGGTGCAATGGGAAATTCCTAAAGTCTTTTTTAATTTATTTCAGTGAAGTACCATTACATTTCCTGTAGCTCACTATTTATTTCTAAACAGTTTAGATAATGAATAGTAATAATTTATGAATTACGATGAGATTTAAAAAAAAATTATGTCAACTATATTTATTTTATGGATCATGTATTTGGGTGTTTCTAAAAAAATCTAACCTAATACTGGAATACTGAGCTATTCCATCTCATCATCAATTTTTTTTTTAATCTCTCTTTATATCAATTAAAAAAAAAATTTCCTTCAGTAAAATATCTTTAGTGTGGTTACAGAACACTCAAACTGCCTATCACATTATCAGGTTGATAATAATTGGTTAAAACCTCTCTTCTATGAGCTCAAGATATGTTCATCATATTGAAAAACTTTATAAAAATAAATGGTCATAACACACTGTATTCAGAAAATATTTAATGCTTTTGAGTACAGCTGGTAGCACCATAAATTATTCAAATGTTTTTCACAGAAAATTTCTCATTACCTGTAGATGTTTTTTATTTGTCAATCTTTAGGAAGGAATATTATGAAATAAAAGTGATAATTCTGTATGAGAAACACTGCCTAAGATCGGCTAAACTGTTTTTAGCTGCCTACAGTCACTGTTCAGCTTTAAAGATAAAGTGGTACTTTTCAGGTGAGTATATGACTCTCATTATCATGCTGCATTACATGAATTGGATTAGTATTAGTAAAAATAAACTATATTAGTTTTGGATTTAGCACCCAAAATTGTAAGGAAAATCGTGAGTCAACACATCAAATTTATAATAAATAATATATATATACATATATATACTTTAAGAATAAGATCTGTAAATATGTTTTCGATAAAACCCTTTCTATTTACTAAAACTTTATCTTGATAATTGGTAAATATTTTAAACTATAGTTGATCATAAAATTTTAATAACTAAATATTTTAAAAAAAATCTAAATAAGACAAATTGATTTAGCTGTGAGTTAATCCCAGGAAATATTTTACAAATAAGAATAATAGATTGAGAATTTAAAAATAAAATTACACCTTCATTAAATACTTATGACAACATAAATGTATACAATCAAATTAGTGTCCCTAAGGTTACAGCAACCTGGAAAAAAAAAAAAAAAATACCTGGCATTAAAAATTGTTTGAGTTTAAATTATAAATGTAAATACCAAAAAACTTAACACTACTCCAAAAACAAATCACCTTTAACTTCTACAGCATGAAATGGAGTAGGTTAAACTATAAATAAAGCCAAAATAATTGGAAGAAACCCAAAAATATGGGGAATGGTCGAAATGTAAATCAGTCACATATCTTCCTGCTCACTAAAAGCCAAATGTTAATTATTCTAGGGTGCAAAACAAGGAAATGAATCATTATAAAAACAATATATTAAAACATATCAAAGTTAAAGTATTTACATCATTCACAGTACCTAATATTGGTAAAAAAAGGTTTTTAAAAATATAATTATTTTGTTCACAATACACTAAAGTCACTTATCTAAGAGTATACAATAAATTATATAATATAGTTATAATTTTAGAACTTATAAAAGGTTACACCTCAATTTTATTTTTTAGTATAGGTAAATGAAGTACAATGCCTGTAAAATAATGTTATAACAATTTCAAGGGGGAACTCATGCTTTTTAAACACTACCCATAACAAACAAATCTTTTACAAAGATTTTTAGTCTTTAATTTAAACAGGGTAAAAAAAATAAATAAATAAAATAAACTTCAAGCTATATTTATTGATTGGTCATCAATCAAGTTTATTATTGCACTATACATGAAGTATTTCACAGAAATTTTATTATAAGAAAAGATGATATTCTGGCAGAAAACAGATAATATTAAGAGGAATCTTGAAAAATCAATTGAATTAATATACATTAAAAATTATTTTTTCTTATTTAATTACCTTACAATTTTTAAAATAATAAATAATAATACCAATACCTGAAATCCCCTACTTTTTATATAAAAATTCTGTTTAATTACATTAACTTGACTACCTTTTAATTAATAAAAAAAATTAAATAAACACATCAGTTTTTTAACAAGAACAAAAATAAATTAAAATTTGAAAAAAAAAAAAAAAAAATGAGAATCACAAGATATTTGTACTTTATAGCACCGTGCCTTTGGCTTGAAAGCCAATAGAAAATTAAAATCTAAAAATACTGATACGTGTTCAATTAAACAACACAAAAAGCCAATTTTTAATAGACTTAATCATAGTAAATAAGGTACACTCAAAATTGTATATATGTTTATGTACATGTATTTCATCTCTTTATATAATAAGTGATTCATCATTCAATTAAATTTACAATAGCTGATAGTTTTAAAACTTAAAACTTTTAAATTGATTCCTATACAAATTGTTTTGAAATAATTACAACTGATTGATTATGACAAATACAAAACATTAAGGACACATATAATTTTTTACAAGACTGATGTTTAAATGTAGTCTAAAAAAAATCAATTAAATAAAATAAATCATTGTTGATTTAACACTAGATTTACTGACAGAATCATTTAACTTTTTAACAAACCCAATATAAAGATTGATATTGAAACATACTAATTACTAAAAATTAATTAAATGAGATATTCATATGAATAAAATTTAACTGACAAAATATTGTTATTAAACTTCTTTCATTTAATAAATATGAAACTTCAAATTAAGGGTATGCAAACCTAGTGTCCGATAAGATAAATTTTTAATCAATGAAATAATTTTTGCTGCCAGGAAATGATTTGATTTCATTAAGTCGCCTTCATTGTTTCAATATATGGACTCTTAAAGAGAAATATTTATTAGATCTAAATAGTGTACATAAATATATTAAATTTTGTTCATACACTAATAACTATCCCATCTCTAATCTGTTTCCACAAAAAAGAAATATGACATATTGTTTATTTTGAGTAAAACTTATACTTAAACTGTTTCATAAATATACATATTTTTTAAGACAAAAGTGTAAAATGAATATACATTAAATACACATTTCTAATAATTCAAACCAAATAAATTTTGTAACCAGTGAATTGAAAAAGACAAAATTAAAAAATAACTAATTACTCAACAAAAAACAAAATGTAATCAACAAAAGTTAATTAAATAAAACTTTGAAATTTTAGGATATAATAGTCAAGAGAAGAAATTAGTATTAAAAATTTTAATTATAACATTGTGTGTTCACAAAAATTTAACTATAAATCATTAGTGATTCCTAAGAGATCTTAAATTTTCAATAATTTATTCTATAAATAAAGAGAAATGTAAAATGAACACTAGATATTTTTTTCATACTACCGGAGTGAAAAAACGCAGTTTTTAAACAAGAAATAAAGGTTAAAAAAAATAGTTGAAATAAAATTACACATGTACACTATTTGATTCATAAAAATAATTGACTCATTAATTTTAAGTCAAATTCATGACAACACGCTAAAGCCAATTTTCCACTTACCAGTAAGGAAAATTATAATGATAAGGTAGGTAATTAAAATTTATGTTGTCACCAAGGAGAGAAAAAATGAAAGCAGCGGAAAGCAGAAAAAAGTATAATAGTCACATCAGGATAGATCTAGTTTTAGAATCTTATATCTGGTTTTGATTTATTTGTAAAATATTTATTATATTATACATTTTACTAATATGTACTGTTTTTGAAAAATAATTACATTAATTGTACAGAGCAAAAAACTAGTTAAGTTAATAGAAATCAAAATCCAATTTCAGTGGTTCCCAAAGTGGATAAGGCAAGTAATGTCACTTTCTCAAAATATTACAAAAAAAAAAAATTAAATTAAAATAGGAAATTTGCAGTGCATTCCAGCATGTGCACTGTTTTTTTCTCTTCTTTTCCCACATATTTAACCGCTCTAGGGATGATTGTAGCACATTCTCATATTTTTTAACTTAACAAGGGTGCTGTGAACCTCTTTTAGTTTAGCCCAGAAGGGTGCAGTGGTGAAAAAAGCTTGGGAACCGCTGTCCCATTTATCATAACTTTATCCTAGCTTTTGTACATGAACTACAATTAATTGCATTAATAAGAGATCAAAAATTTAAATAAAAGCAAGTCGCTAAATGAGAAAACATTAAGTTTAAATATTAAAGATGATAAAATGATTTAAAATAATAACTGAATATTGAGTGAATTCATTTTATTGTAAAGATTCAATATTTAGACAATGTTAAGATTGTCGAAGGTAGCGAAAGTTCTATAAATAAATAATAAATAAAAAGAACCTATATAACAGAAGACAACAGATTTCTAAAATTGACCAGACATTTTCAAAACCAGAAGCTATCAATGTTTGAAAACAGAAATGAATAATACCTAAATAAATTACACATTACCAGATTATTTGTTATATTTAATAATATTAGTTTTATGATTATATTAAAATAAAACTATCAAAACATTGAATTAACTATTAAGATAATTTTTAACATCATAAAGAACTATTACTTATAAAAACAACTGCTTTTAATCATAACAGAGGTCATGAAATTAAAATTTCTATAAATTGTGAGGAAGACAAGCCAATATCACTGCTTGGTTGAATAGTGACAAAAAGGTTGCTTTTTAATTTTGTGTTTGACATATTCCATAGATTGTATAGTGGAATATGGTTGCTTTGAAAGAAAAAAAAAAAAGTAGAAAAATACAAAACAATTTAACTGCCAAATTCAAGAATCATTGAGGAAGCAGAAACACAAGTCGGGTCTGGAAGTAGATTGGGAATAATGATTTAATTGTTAAAAATTTTCTTTTTCAATTGAAAGAATACATTAATTTGAAGAAAAAATAATGCTTTTAAATAAAGTTAGATAAAACAGTTTAAAAAATTGAAATATGGCTTGGAAAATGCTTTGGACATCAAATTATTGCTTTCTGGAAGAATGACCTATGTACTAATTAGTAAGACCAGAGGAAGCAAGCAATTCAAAAGCTCAAAACAATCCTGCTATTCCAATACACTATGCCTCACACAAAACTAGTACAATGGTGAGAACGGCTATAGCACTGCCTGCCATAAACAATAAATATGAAAATAGTAAAGAACTCATTAATAAGCTGAGCATGAAAGGAAGAACAACTCAAGTTTTGAACCAGATTTAAGTATCAAAACATCACTTAACATTAAAGTGATCCCTGTTTACACTTATAACGGAAACCTTCTTTTTTTTTTTTATCAATGAAATTCAAATAGGAACTTAATGATAAAACGACGTGAAGAGGCTATGGTCATTAGAGACTGCCAGGGAGACATTTGAAGGACGGACCGTACATATATTTCCCTGAATGATGTTTAAATGGAGAAATCAGATGAAGTTCACATTGAAGTCATAATTATACATATGAAATCTAAATGTCTAATACTATGTCATTCAAAGTATTACAAATAGAATTGAGTGACAATTTCCCTACATAAAGTAAATTATAATTTATCACCACTTTAAAAAAAAAAAAAAAAACCACTTCCAATCATCTAAATCGAAGTAGGAGTAAAATAGATCAATAGGATGAAAACTAAGTAGCTCATGTATCAATACTGAACTGATCTCTATAGCAGGATTAAGTCATTAAGTTATATTAGACAAATATTTTATCTTTAATGAGGCGAAAACTTAAGTCTATAACATAGAACTGCCCAATAACAACATTAATCACCAATGGCTTATTGTAACCACAACATTAAAACTTAATATTAATTATAAATTATTAACAAAAAAAAAGAAATAAAAAAGATAATAACAGCTCTCAACAAAATTAACAATAAACATATACATATACTCTTTGTTAGACAGTTAAACATCCTAGGAATAAAGTAAACTTTGGCATAAATTTATACTGGAAAAATAAATTTACTTAGCATAAAAATTATAAATTATATTTATAAATAATTTACTAAAAAATAGGTTCGAGAAGCTAATGCGACAATACTTATTTTAAAGTTTCAAAGTTAGACATCTCATAAAAAAGCATTTAAGTCAAAAAACAATTCATAAATTGATTTAACAATTATATGTTAAAATATAAGTGATGATAATAACATTTGTAGAAGTCTTATTTTGCAAATAGAGTGATATATTAAGAAACTAATTTTTGCCTGGGAACACTGCAACATATGGATCTAATATAAAAGAGAGATGTTTAACCTTGAAATATACTTATCATAAATAAATAACTATCCTAAAACTCAGATAGAATTATAGCAGGTACTTATGGACAAATTTCTTCTATAATTAGCTTGTCTTGATTGATGTATCTATTCTGTTAGCAAGCAATAAATAATTATCATCTCCAATGGGTGCTTGCCTAAAACACAAACAACAAAATTGAAATTGTACTAAATCATTGCTAATTCACATAAATAATTAATATTTAACTGATTAGAAATTATTACTAAAGGATAAACTTTTTAATAATGCATTCTGGTAAGTTAGTAGGTAGTTGGCAACTTTGTTGTAACTTTAAATTTAAGAGAAATGATAAAGAATTTAAACTGTCTGGCATAAAAGATATCTAGGTAAAATAACAAAAATTTAAAGTTAATACAAACAAGGAATCAAAGACAAAATTAGAGCATATATACATAAAATTAAGTTTAAAAGGTACTCAAATGATTCTAAATTGAGAGTTAAGTTCATAAACGTTACTAGAAATATATTTTTTTGAGCTTTCAAACAACAACTATATCTAATTTGAAGAAAAACATATCAGTTTTTCTTCTAAAAGTACTAAACAATTAAAATCAGATGATTTTTAATAAAATTAACATTTTGGACTAAATACTCTTTTGAAAATAGTCTTCATAAATGCAAATATAAAAATATATTTATAAATGTTCAATGCAACCCTTAATATCACTATATTACAACTTAAAATAGTAAGTACTAAATAAATCGTAATATAGGTTTGTTATTAGGCCATATTTTATCAAGAAAATGTCAATAATTGATAAGAACTGGTTAATAATCATCAGTCATCTGCCTTCCCTGACTGGTTAAAGAGGAATATATATTGTCACTCTCAATTTAACATTCATGTTTCATCACGACTCTCCATAATCTTTTCTTCTTTAGTTTCCAAAATAAATTTCAATTTATCATAAATTCTACAATACGATTTCAATATGAGGTAGCTGAGTATAATTCACACAATAATAGTAGATGTTATTAAAGCCTCAGGAGCAGTTGCTTAGGACTTAACCTAAGAGGGTTAAGATGGAGCTCTTGGGCTGTCTGTCGCTCAGGTGGTTTAGGTGCAGGTCTTGGCCACCTGGGAAGTTTAGCAGCACCAGTTCGAATCCGGCCTGGGACATGGACTTTTTTCAGTGGAAAAAATGAAAAACTTGACCCCTACCATGCATAGAATGGGTTGGTCGCCTGTAGATAACTCCCACCCCCTCCCCCTACCATGCATAGAATGGGTTGGTCGCCTGTAGATAACTTCCACCCCCCTCCCCCTCCCATGTCAGAAATGACCAGGAAGGGAGTCATAAAAAAAAAAAAAAAAAAAAAATGGAGCTTTACAATATGGAATTTGAAGTAAGGTTCCCAAAGCACTGATACAACAGAGAGGTTTTAGCCAACACTCCAGGCAACAGTACTATGTGCAATAATTCTCCCACTTGATCCCGCTTTGAAGTGCTTCCACAGCGTTCATTGAACCATCTGTAATGGAGGTTCTTATGGCTGCTACCATGAAGTCCAAAATGTATGACATATAAACATGTTCAGAAATAGTAAATATTCAAAACAGGCAATCTATTTTGGTAAGTTAGTTCACTCGTGACAAATTGTGAAAAAAAAGTCCAGGTTATCACTACTCAGGCTGTTATCATTTCATTTGAGATGTAAGATTACAGAGCTCAGAATGAATCATAAAAAGAGCTTCTGTGCGTAATCACACCAGTTTCTTTTAATTGAAAGAATAATTGATTTTCTCAAGGTAATACATATTTGAGTTATTGTGAAAGGAAAAAACTGTTGAATAATTTACTTTCCTTGTAATAGAGAAGATATTAGGTCTAATGGAAGATATAATAATATATAATTGCTTGAAAACAGAGTTGGGAAAAAATTATTTGATTGACAAGAGACAAATACTTTTTTATTCAAAGTTTTTATTCGATTGAAGAGAGACGAATAAATTTTTATTCCAATATGAATACGACTAAACAATCCGAATACTTTTTTATTCAAATATTTAAAACACTATTTTAATCGAATAAAAAATTAGTCAAATACATATTATTCGAGTAACAATTTGATATTTTTTTTTTAATTCACTTATCTTTTTAACACCTTCAATTTCCAATGTATGAAGGTCCCATTTCACATATTTAGACATGTACAAAACAAAAATGCTATCGATTTTAAGATCCCATATCGATTTATTTTAATTTGTTTTATTTCTAACACATAGGGGCCAATTTTCAGGTTTCGGATATGCAGAATATGAAAATGCTATCGATTTTAACATTGCGTATCGATTTATTTTAACTTTCTTGATTTCTAACATGTTAGGTCTCTTTATACATTTTGAGGAATGCAGAATATGAAAATGATATAGGATTTTAAGATCGCATATCAATTAATTTTTACTTTTCTGATTTCTAACATGTTAGGGTCCCTTCATACATTTTGAGGAATGCAGAATATGAAAATGATATCAATTTTGTGATCGCTTATCGATTTATATGAACTTTTCTGATTTCTAACACATTAGGGTCTCTTTATATGTTTCAATATTTGCCAAAAATGAAAATGCTATTGATTTTGTGATTACTTATCGATTTATTTTAACTTTCTTGATATCGAAAATGTTAGGGTCCCTTAATATGTTTTCCGATATGTAGGATATAAAAATAATATCAATTTTAATATCACTTATCGATTTATTTTAACTAAGATGAGAATTCATAAAAGTAAAAATAAATAGATAAGTGCCTTTAAAATCGATAGCATTTTCATATTCTGCATATTTCAAAACATAAAGAGGACCTAACATGTTAGAAATCAAGAAAGTTAAAATTAATCAATACACAGTCTTAAAATCGATACCATTTTCATATTCTGCATATCTCATAACATATAAAGGGATCCAACATGTTAGAAATCGATACACGATAATTAAATCGATAGCATTTTCATAATCTACATATCCCGAAACATATAAAGGGACCTTAACATGTTAAAAATCAGAAAAGTTAAAATAAATCAATAGTATTTTCATATTCTACATATCCCAAAACATAAAAATGGACCCTTATATGTTAGAAATGAGAAAAGTTAAAATGTTGTTTTTATATGAATACAAACGTATTCGGATGGTTAATCATTTAATTTTATCGAATAAGAGATTATTTTTCTATAAAATGGATGAATAGAATAGTATTCAAATGGTTATTCGAATTGTTTTGCCTAAATAATTGATTATTCCTGTAAAATAATGACGAATAAAAAAGTATTCAGACGATTAATCATATGTTTTGTACGAATAATTGAATATTTGTGTAAAATAAGGACAAATGAAAAAGCATTAGGATGGTTAATCATATGTTTTTGTACAAATAATTGATTATTTGAATAAAAAATTCAAGAATAAAAAAGTATTCGTCTCTCGTCATTCGAATAATATTTGCGCAACTATGCTTGGATTGAAAAATAACTTACTTGCTACCATATTTAGTCTCTCTGGCTATTTTCCTAAGATAAATTCTTGTTTGTGTTTGGAGATCAACAGCAGCATCTCGTAAATCAAAGAGAGTTTTGCAACAAGATGCAGGATCTTCTATAATACAAGTTCCAACAAAGTCGCTATCATTTACTCGAGATCCAAGGACTGATCTAGATTCACAAAAATCTGAAAAAAAAAATTTTCTTTTCTTTAGTTTAAGATTTTAATTAATAAAAAAAATATTTATATAGCATTCTTTGGACTGGCCGACAAAATTAAACCTTCTGGAAATGAAATAATGTATTAAAATTTTCTTAATAATGTTCATGTATTCCCTCTTATAGCTCATGTTTAACAATGATAATAATAATCATGATCAAACTTAAGAAAGGAAATATTAGTTGCAGAATAATAATAATAATAATTAGAACAGAACAGCCATTTCTTAAGTCAATTCTAGCAGGAAAGGTTTTTATATTGTAATAGGAGAACAAATTTATCGGAGCTCACTTAATCACCCAATACCGGTAGCAGCCTGACCAATTCAGTTATCTCCTCTGACCTTCTGCTCTCCTGTTACTCTATTACAAAATAAAACAGATCCAAGTATTGCCCACCACCTAACATTTCCATTTCATTTCTTCTCACATCACAAAATCAATTTACTCCGATATTGCTTTCATTTTCTTGAGTATGATTCATTTCAAAAATAAAATTTAAACAAATAAATACAATTTTTTTTTTCTGAGAAAAGCTATTTTATTTATATAATAAAATAATATAATGGACATGGGCAGAAAATAATTGTTTGCCTATTATTATTATATTACAAGATGTAGAAATCGTAGTATATTATCTTAACCAATATAGAAAACATGGTTAATTAATTCATTTTACAATATAAATTTAGTGGGAAAACATAAACTCACGTTTCAGATTACTCACTTAGTAATCTGTTAAAAAAATTAGTAGTGAAACCAAAAGAAGCATAAAGAAAAATTTGAAAACAAATTAATTTTTTTTTTTTTAAAGAAACCAAAATAGACTGAATAATGTTAAAATATCAATGCTTTTATAGGAGAATACAAATCTTGCCAAGAGGAACCAGCTTGATGAGCTTGTATATCTGGACTCAAAAGTAAACAAAAATATAGAAATTTGATTTAAATAAGAAGAATAGTAGCGTCTACTATTAGATGTTTATTTTAGACTATGTCGATAATTGGGAAGAAATTTACTAACAAGAGCTACAAAAATAAGCCTATATGACACAAGGCCATTACCGAATTATGAATCTGAAAAAGGCATTTCCTAGAAGTGATGAGCGAGACCTATGTAGATTCAAAAGAAAGATTTGTAGATATATTTATGGTCCACAAAGAGAGAACACAACAAGAAGGTAAAAAAACAACAACAGAGAACTGTAATCTTTACTATAGTGATCAGATAAATGTTACAATTATAAATCTCAGCAGGCTTCGGTAGACAGGCCAAGTGACCAGGATGGATGCTCAAGAGATTCTAAGAAAACTCCTTAAGAGGAAATATGTGGAACACAACTGAGTTGGTGGCTGAAACTAGAGGACAACTACACTTAATAGAATGAAGTTATGAAAGCTGCTGGAGGATGTCAGAACCCTGTGATGGGTTGTATATTAAATTGATTGATTGATACTAAATAACAAAAATTTCTTCAAGCTCCAGAAAATCAAGAACAAGAAATATAATGTCATGGGGAAGGTCTCTCCTCACCAGCGAATAAATTGGCTAGATAATAGAATACTTATTAAATAATTTCAACACTATGATGTACTTTTTTTTCCTTTTTTTTTTTTTATCACTGTATCAGTGCAACTGAGCTGTTGAAAAAAAACAAAAACATTGTTCATATTTAGATAACTTAAAGGTTAAAACATCCAAAACTACTCAAATGACAATTCAAATGATTTCAGCTTCAGAAAACACAATGCCCTCTGCAATATCAAGCGGTTTGTAGTTAACTAGTCATAACGTTAGGCGGAAACGTTACAATTGCTATTTATTTACTATTGATTACTAAGGTAGTTCCTTGTAAAATGGATTCTAAATACAGTTCTCATGGGAGTAAAATATTTATTAAATAGCGTAGGTTCTACAAACAAGTGTGAAACTACAATAACTTTTATACTGATTTTATGATTATACATACACCTTTTAACTTGAATGGTATTCATTCAAGAACTTAAATAAAATATCCCAAACTTAATCTTTAAATTAAAATCTAGCATGATTCACTTACTTATAATGCTTTGAACTCTATCCATATGTTCGACTATAAGGGAATGAATACGAGCTAATTCTCTATCAGAATCAATGTTCATTTGAAGCTGAGTTTCACTCGAAACATTACAACACCCTTCAGCAGATTCTGCTGGAGAGAAACAACTGAAATAAAAATAAAAAAAATAGGTTTTAATTAGAACCTAGAAACAAATCGTTATTTAAATTAATGTTCCTAATACAAAAAAAAGTATAAAATACTGAAAAAACAAAACAAACAATACTGAAACGTAAGAAAATGAAAAAAATGAGGATTAATAGAAAAAAAAATAATTTGAACCAATTAGTTATAAATGATACTAATAAAAGTAAAATTAGACAAAAAATTGCTTATATTGAGAAGAAAAAACAGTAAGGTATGTCTAGGAAAGTAATTCATAGAAATTTTCTTAATTTTCCATAACTAAGCAATATTTATTTAAATACCTTTTGTGTAAAAAGCTGACTTTGCAAGTTATTACTCAAAAATAAAAAATCATGTTTGGTGGTGTTCAGATTTCTAATAATTGCCAAAAACCATTTTGTTGTACAACCTCAGATTCATCTTCAGTTGCCCAAAAAACATAAGTTAAGCCCATAAAAACAATTACACTAGAACTTTTAAATACAAACTACTATTTGGCTGGACTATATCTTAGGAACTATTGACTGTAAAGAGCTCAAAATTTAGGAAAATATTCTAAATATATAAATAAAACTCTAATTAAAAAAAAGTCTTAATAATTTCCTATGGTGGGTACCTTTAAAAGTTATCAATGAATGAAAAATGAGTGGAAATTAGAGATCTTTATAGAATAAAATGCACTCTCGGTGGAGTTTACTTAAATAGTTCAATATGTAATTTTCATGGACATTTACTGTACTTGTTTTATAGTTCATGGAAAACTTAATAATTTTCCAACAGAAAATAAAGTGTCTTTCTTGTTAAAAATAATTAATCTTTTCAAAAATTCGATTGTGAAAAATGAGTACTTTTGGACCCTCGTTGCAGAACTATTAACAACAGTCTTTTCTATCTAAGGATTGTATCCAGTCTATCACCATTTTCTTGTCATTTCTTCCAAGACAATTTTGGAGAGTAAAACAAATTACACAACTAGTTACTAGAAATAGTTAATAAAATAAACAAACCATTGCCAAAGTCCATTTACAAATGCAGCAGGATGATAAGTCTGTAATCGCTGATGATTTGTATAACACATCTTTCCTAAGAGATCTACCCATTCCTTCTCTTCAACACAATTACTTGCCTATAACAATTATATAAACTATGTATTACAAGAAAGTTATAAACAACATTATAAAATACATTTCCTTTTTTAACTTCATTTATTACCAATTGTGGTAAATGAAGTTACACA
This sequence comes from Halyomorpha halys, assembly GCF_000696795.3. NCBI lineage: Eukaryota > Metazoa > Arthropoda > Insecta > Hemiptera > Pentatomidae > Halyomorpha > Halyomorpha halys. The sequence continues at coordinate 869,518 of NW_027115162.1, read as the reverse complement.
TCTATAAAATGTGACCAGCTCAATATGTTACATAATATATTCACAGCATTACAGTGTCATATTCTTTATTTTCAATTTCACATATTTGGCTTTATAAAAATTAAACAATACGTTTGGAATAGAATTTTTTTTTAAAAAATGGTTTAGTTAAAATCAGAAACTGGGATGGACACAATGACTTCCTGAATTTAATAATAAAATAAATCAACATCAACAAGAGAAAAGGAAAAATACTTATTATGAAACTTTGGAAAAAAACACATACCTGAATATACAAAACCCTAGTAGGTTGAACAATCTGAAACATGTTGCTTTTTCTGAAAGAATCATGTTGTAATCTTTCCACAGCTAATATATCTGACAATGGAATGGTACACAAAGGTTCTTTACCTGCAATTAATATAATGAATAAGCAAATGTAATAAAAAAAAAAAGTTTTTAAATAAATCAGCAAGTTATTAATTTATACATCTATTCAGCCTAATTTTGATAAAAAAGATATTCTTTTTTGTGTTTCGTAGATCTATAATAGAACATTTACCCTGATGTTTTATTGCTTTAATGAAAACTATACACAATTAAGAAACAAAATTGATGAATCTAGAAACCTTAGTTAAATGTGAAAACAAATTAGGGAAATACAAAATGGCGGCCGTTCTGAAGATACAATAAATACATTTTTGAGTACCTTTAAGTAAAAAAAGTGTACGTTTTTTCATTAAAAAAAAAATTTCCAGCCTAGATGAAGTACAAAAAATACTCTTCTAAAACTCGATGGATTCCCCTTTTTTACATATCACCATTAGGTGATGGCCATTTGGTGGTACACCAGATATTGTTTATAATTTCAGATTTTTTATAGTGATAAATATTTGCAGATACATAATTCTCAAAGCTATATAGTCCAGTAAAGTGTTTTGGTTTAATTTAATTTTTTTTTCCTTCAAAAGAAGTGCAATACGTCTAAAAGAATAACTTCCATTGTGCAAGAGAATTTCAAAATTTGCAGGCATTTTACAAGATGGTGAGACAAACATTAGTTCAGCAAAAAAGCAGAAAATAAGTCATACTACTATATCCTCAATTAGGAAAAATTTAGTATTCATTTGAGGTTTTGTAGAACATGGGGATTCATTAAAAATTTAGATACGCCATCACTAAACCCACAAAAAAATCTATGAGCTATTGAAATAGTTTAACTTTTGTCACCATGGCACCCTTTTTAGGCAAAAAAAAATTAGTGACACCCCTATAGGGCTTAAACTAATTCACAGCACCCTTGTCAAGTTAGACAAATATTGTTATATCACAATGTCACAAAAATTATCCTTAAAGCAGTTAAGTATGTGAGAATAAGAAAAACAGTGTAAACCAAATGATAGAATGCACTATATACTTGCTATTTTAATTTTAATTTTTTTCTTTTTGGGTTTGTAATATTTTGAGAAAGAGGACTTTGCTTGCTGCACCCCTGGCATACGCTCAGAGCACTCACTTAGGGAATCGCTGATCCAAGAATATTAAAAAAAAAAAAAGTTAAATTTTATAAAATATATTAAAAAGAATTGTTCCCTTTCCTGTTTTAAAAAATTGTCAACATTAATTCAAACATTTTTTACCTTCGTAATCGAGTAAAACATAATTTACCTTTTTGCTTAGAATATGAAAGATCCTGTGTAGTAAGAGTGAAATATCTTTGCTTGAAGTTTTTCCTCCCAAATCTTTTCCTTCCTTGAGCTCTTTTAGTCATAACACTAATGAAAATCAACAAAACAGTAAATGAAATGTTCAAAACCAAATGGAATAAATTAAAATTAAAGTATTTATATAAACACATTTATGCTTTAAATTTTTTTTTAAAAACTGAAACAGAAATAAATTCTGTTCATCAAGTGGGAAGACCCCAAACAGTCATAACTTTCAATAATTAATATTTGAGGAGCTTCAGGATAAATTTTATTTTATCTATTTCAGATAAGATTCATTTAGGTCCAGACAAAAACTCATTTTTAGTGAAATACAAACTTCAAAACTCTATAAATCATTGAAAAGAAGCCCAACGATATTTTAAATCTATAGCAAGAGTAACTCAACGGTAGAAACAAGAGTAAAGTATAATTGTTTTACTCTTGTATATATACACACACACATTGCTTTTGCTATTGCTTTAACACACAGAGAGATCTGAGGGACCCATTGCAATATTTATCGGTCTTACATTTCATTGTTCTGAATTAATTTTTTTTCTTCATTTTTATATAATAAAATAAACAAGTAAAATAATAAATGCACATATATTGAACCAAGAGGATGATATAAAAAGTAGAAAATGTTACTGGTCTATAGGACAACCTCTACTTAGATTTATGTAATGTTGTAGATTAAATAAATCTAAAGTTCTCTAATTGAACTTCTTTACAAATTCATAAATAAGAGCAAGATCTAGTATAATTGGATTTTATTAAGTTGATTAAAATCATCAAAATAAATTAGGATAAGAAAACATAAAGCTGTCATTAAGTTCATGTTGTTATATTCAACAAGGACCTCTATGTGAACTTATGGCAGTTGTTTTACTAAAAATATTGATATTTCTTTCTTTCCCCATAGATTACTTAATGATAGTGTTTTAGTAAAATATTTCAGTTACTTGGAGGAATGGAAGGGGTAAAACTATAGTGTTAGGTTAGGATTTCAAACAACCATCATCACCCTAGCAAGGATAATTGAAAATAACTTAGGCTATATTTTGAATCATTTATCTTCTTATTAATAAATATCAGAATTCAAATTATGTTCAAAGTATTCTTAAGATTTAATAGATGAAAGATTAGATTCCATAACTTGGAAGATTTCATAAAAATTATTGATAAATGTTTAAACAATGATTCAGTATAGATAAAAAACAAAACCAACACATCATAACTAATTTCAAGCAGCAGAAAAATATCATTATTACAAAAACAATACATAAAAAAAAATCCATTCAGCAATAATTTTAAGAATTCAAGAACTATTATTAATTACCAGATTATTTCTTCCAATAATTCAATTAATGTCTTTACCCATTTATAAACAAAATCCTTCATGAAAGCATTAAAAAATAAAATGAAATAAAATTAATATTTTTGAAAATAATTCAATAACTTATATAGTCTGCTATACATTACTACTTACCCTTCTTTAAGAATGACTCTGCTATTATTTTTATCGTGTGAAAGACTTGAAGATGCAGAAATAATTTCAAGAAACTAAAAAATATAAGTAAAATGTTAAGATATTATGGAATATAATATAATTATGTAAAAGTAATTAAATATAAGATAATAATAAAAATTAGCATATTTACAAACCTGTCTAATAGCTGTAATGTGCATATCAGTATAGAATGTTTGGTACATTGAGCACATATATTGCTCTTTACATGCTGTAGTCCTTGATGTCACCAAATTACATAGGGATTGTATCGTTTTAGATATGAGTGTTAATGTTCGATTGATTTGAGTATCCTAAAATAAAACAAAATTTATCATTTCTATGATACATTTTTAAAACAGCTTAAGAGAAAATTAAGATCAATAGAATGAAGTAGAACGTATTAATCAAAGGTTTAGGCAAATACGGAAGAATATTAAATTTAATAGAAAATACTTATGTTTTTAATATTGCTTCTAAATTATGAACAGACTAAACCAAAAGCAAATTCATTAATGGCCTTAGATAATTACTATTTCAGTTCATTATCTCTATTCTAAACTAGAAAGAATATTACTTACAATATGTTTGTTGGTAAGATCAAATAGCCTTGGTCCGAGGATAGCAGGAGCAAAAAAGCGAAGAAAGATGAAGCCTGATATAACTGAATAACGCACTTCTTTATTATCTTGAAAAAAAAAAGTTATAAGGCTATTAAAATAATAGTAAAAATAAGTTGTATAATTCTGAAATGAAGAACGTTTTAAGTTTTGATTTTTAATAGGTTTCAAATTAAACATTTTCATGAGAGATAGTGGTTTGTTTTTTTATTGCCTTATAATTTAGTGAGCCTCTCAGGCCTGTAAATATTCTGTCAGAAATGGGAATGGATATGATTATGAATATAAGTAAATCGCACATTTACCTTTCCTTCCCACTTTCTGACCTATTAGTTATGACGGAGAAGATCCAAGAAGACTTGAATAGAATTAGCCAGTGGGCACAAGAAAACAAGTTAAGTTGAATGCAGAGAAGACGAAGGCAATCGTAATAGGATCCAATCACCTCCTGAAAACTATTCCTCTTATTCCAACCTTATTCCTAAACAACAATCCATTACAATTCCATTCATACGTTAAAACCTTGGAAAAACCACATCTCCGATATTCCCTGTTGTACCTTTTCTACCCTGAAGCGTTTAAATTATCTTCGTCACCTACTTCCTTTTGAAACCCACAGGCTCCTGGTTACTTCCTTAATATTCCCTCACTTTGACTATTGCTGTGTGGTTTACGGAGGTGTCTCTGGGGATCTCGAAGCAAAATTAAAACGGTCCGGGTGCGGTAAAAAAAACTCAAATAGTAAAATGATTATACTATTTTTATTGAGCCAACGTTTCGCCCCATGTTGCAGGGCTTCGTCAGGGCTGTTTTGACAGGAGTCAAAGTCAGGATGACAAATTCATCTTTGGGGTCCCTAGGGACGCCTCTGTCACCCTTTTTTATGAAGAGTTGAAGTGGCTTTACCCCTCCTTCTGTCGCAAATATTTCCTTGCTTCCTTCCTCTATCAAGTTATCCAATCCCGCCATCCATTGTACATTTCAGATATCCTTCAATTTAAGTCCTCAGTGCATTCCCACAGTACCCGCTCACGGCCCTCAGACTTATATGTAACTGCCAATCAAACCGCAGCCTTTGGGCCTTTCCTCATCCATTCCTCTTCCCTATTGAACTCTATTCCCTCCTTTATTCGCAATTCTAACACCATTCCAATCTTCAAACCCCGTATCTTCGACTACCTTCTGTCCACCCTATTCCGGAAGAATAACAATTGAAAGTTTCAAAAAAGCTTTATATATTTTCTGTATTTTATGTCTTAGGTCTTCGTTTATAATTGTAAATATGTACACTAGCAGAAATTATATCTGTTCATTTATTACTTTTTAGTTTAATTTTATTTGATTTTTTATCATTTTTTTTCCCCCTTTTATTTACTATCAGAAGTCATCTTATGTTTTTTAATATGACAAGTGGTTTCATTTTATTTGTTTTATCATTATTTTATATTTTCTGTTAATTATGGTTGTTTAATTGTATATTTTTAGATTCACTGTATTATTTTATTTTATGACATCTTGAAATTTCATCTCTATTTTGTAATTTACTCTAAGGCTCTAAAGGCCTAATTTTGACGCCTGTAAATTATTCTAAAGGGATCAATCCCAGAATAAATAAAGATTATTATTATTATTAATATTTACGAGACAAATTAAAGAGACAAATAAGTGTACAATAATATTACCATCGAATGTTGGTCCTTTTATAGGTGGTAAGTGGATAATAGGATTACCATATAGGATAGCAATATTATTAACCAGAAGGAACCTAATGACCATAGTAGCAGGATAATCATGTAAAATTAAAGATATACCTTAAAATAGGCATTGCAACCTTCAAGTTTCACCTTACCAATGTAATATTATTTCAAGGATATTTAAGATTTGTTATTATTTCTATAAGATTTATTATTAATTTTTGTACTTTTAAATTACCATATTATCAAGTTTTATTAAATCGTAATAAATTAAAACAATTGTCTATAGGCTCATGACACGAGGTGGCCTACTTTCCTAAAGCATAGACCAACAATTAGGCTTAGTAAGATGATTAAACTCAGAAGCATGCGAGTGCTCATAAAGAGAGGAGGTTTCATCAGACTAAGACAAAGGAAGCGTGGTGTATCAAGAATTTCTTGTCACAAGAATATAAATATAATTAGCATGCTGATGACAGAAAGGAAACTGAAATGAACAGAACCAAAAGCAGGAAGGACATTGGAAGTTATTTAAATTGATCATCACAAACTGAACTTTCACACAATTAAACAAATCAAAGAAAATTTAGAAGCTATCTTGCCGGTGATTCAAAAAATATGATGAGAAGAGAAGCAATAACAATTTTGTTTGCATCCTCTATATTGTTTGTTTACATGTTACTGTTACTTAACCTTCCTTTAATCTGGTGAACAAGGTGGAATAGGATAAAGAAAGAAGATCAGCTCAGTAAGAGGGTGAAGAGTAAAACTTTTACACTCCTTTAGCAAGAGGTTAATTAAGGGTTAAAAGTGTTATAAAATCAAAAGACCAGGCAACAGGAATTGAAAAAATATGCTGAATAACAGCTAAAAGCTGCTCAATGTTATTGGAAGAAGAGATCTTACATGTTTAAGAGCTTAACCTTTGTTGTGTGTTTTCATTTCAAGTCGACAGCTGGCCTGATATTAAATAACTTATCTTTTAAATTAAATAAGTAAATATAATCTCACAATACTTTATAAAATAATGAATGATTGGAATTTTTATAAATTTCTAAAAATACCTGGAAATCGAGAAGAAGCTATCTGCCGTAATTCATGAAAAAGCTCGCATAAAACTGGAGGGCATTTGAGAGCAGAATTAATAATCGCTTGAAAAATAATCTCAACATATTCCTGGAACACAATCACAGATGTTGATTCAATAAATATTATTATAAGTTAATCATAATAAAAAAAAAAAATACTTGACTTAATTGTAATTATACTGTATCAGATGAAATAAATTTCTTAACACTAGGAACTAATGTAATATTTTTTATAAAATACTATCGAGTTGCTTACTTTGAGGTTGTTGAGATTAGTGTGTATAGTGCTGGAATCAGAAACACGTGATGGGTCTATTTCACAAGACTTGCGTTCTGTCAATACAGTTTCAAGAGGTTTTTTAAGCGTTTCATGTAAGTACCCCAACCCAGCCAGCCGCATGGTTTCATCCATCATTTTTGAAACAAGTGTGTTTCCTCGAAATATCGTGTTTGCATCCCTTAAAAAAATAATAATAAATAAACTAATCAGCTATAGAATAACAGTTCCTCAAACATTAGAAAATAACTTCTGGGTTTTAAGAAAAATATTATCATTTGAAATATACTAACGTAATTTTTGATATTTCCCAAACAGCCAATGCTTTCATCACAGGAACAATCATACCATGATGAAGAAAAATTCTTGCAAGAGGCTGAGCAGCATCAAATTTGTTTGGAATTATTTCACCAAGTAAGTAGCAAGCACTTGATGTAACAGGCTTTAAAAATAAAATAAAAAATCAATGAACTTCATATCAAACTAAATTCATACAATAGCAAAATACCATCACTACAGCGCATGCAAAGCTAGCACATAATAAGAGTTTATTTATTCAGGAGGATTAGCTCGACAACCCTATCTATTATCACGAAATTCAGGAAAGGTTAGATTTGCTTCATAGATGAGAAGAGGGAAGGTGGTTTATTTACATTTGAATTTAACAAAACAGTGAGTCAGCAAATATGCCCAGCGATGATAACTGGTTCATTTAAAAGATCAAAATGTGTATAAACACTATGTAATTAATAATTTATTTCAATGTTTAATCTCACAGCTACTCCCATCATGTAATACTCCTCAGCTTGTGGTCGAAGTGAAAAAAAAGTTCTACCATTTTTCTCAAAATAATAATTTAGAAAAAAGTCAGGAAGTATTTCAAAAAATAAATATTTTCTTCGCTATCGCACCTCGACCATTTTATAGCAGTGTAAAAATGGACAAAACCCAATTTCATCAAATTATATCCAGTACTTATACTTATGTATATAATATCATATTTTCCTAGAAATATCTATATTTCAAAAACGGCCTGTCTGATTGGACCCAAAGCAGAAGGAAAGTTGTGGATTATGTAAAAATAGAACTAGTATCAATTTTATCAAATGCCATCCATTACTTTCACTGACGACTTAGGTGCAAATCTGTTTTACTGGACATAACTACATTTCAAAACGGTACATCTTATTTAGATTTTTCCCAACACGACCAATGACTGACTATGAAATATTGAAATATCAGTAATTGTGTATCCAATAGAAATTAAGAAGACAAACTTCTTATTCCTTATTTTTTTTAGACAAGTTAAACTAACCCTGAAACAATTTCATTATTATAAGAGTTTTCTGATCTCAGCAGTTTTCCAATTTTACATTGGTTTCCCTAACTTTTCTAGGTTTAAAAAAATCCTGCCTTTTCCCAGTCTTCCAGGTTTTCCTGGTAGCTAGACATCCTTAAATAACAATAAACTTTGACAAATATTTGAAATAAATTTGTAAATACAAAAAATTTGTTCATCACCATAGTGTTATATCTGTAAAATAATAAGAATATGCTATAGTAGAACAGATAGTCCAAAAAAACCAACAATAAGAAAATTGGGCTATTTAGTTTGCTATTGTAGATACCTACAATATATTATATTGTATACTGTATATCAGCTCCATAGGTATTAATTATATCCAAAATTCAATTTTACCAATGGGAGGACACGCAATAGTGAATTCCTTTTGCTAACTTTTATTAAGGTACTTTATTAAGGTATTTTATTAAGGTACTCTCGGGGTCAGAATGGGTGAACGCCCTGAAACTTAATATCAATTACGCACCCCTGCGTGGAGTCCCAGGAGCCAGTGGACAGCAAGGAGAAGTTGGGTCCCTCTGTCGCAAATGCGGCAGAGAGTCTGAAACACCAGCGCATGTGTTGAAAATGGGGAAAATGCCCCAACAACTCCCTCCTTATAACACGCCGGCACCACAGGGTCAAAGAAGAATTGATGAAGTTCCTTGAAAGAAAAGACTTCGCCTTCGGAGGTCTATTGTATTGACACCGAGGGATCCGTAAGATATGCCGATATTGTCGCGTTTACAAAAGTCGAAGACACAGCTCTTGTCTTGGATCCGACGGTGAGATTTGAAAGTAATGACCTCGAACAGGAAGGTGGAGTGGAAAGGGAAAAAAAGAAAATATATAAAAAATGCGTCCCTTTCCTTAAGGAAAAATTCCGCGAGACTTTCGGAGAGAGAGAGTTCACCGTGAGAGGCCTCTGGTTTGGATCTCGTGGAACAATACCAGATAGAACAAGGAGCTTCTTAGAAGGCCTAGGTGTTAGCATTGGGGATATTGCGATCTTGGCGGAAAATATTATTTTGGACTCCCTGGGGATCATACACCATCACCTGCATGGGAATTAGCTCGGAGATTATTCTTTGTTTTATTTATTCATTTTAATATGTTGACCTCTCTATTTGTGTGTTTTAACGTATTTATTCATTAAATCATTTTATTTTATTAATACTATGTTTTTTTGTTTTTTTTTTAAACTTATTTATTCATTCAAGTGTTTCCTATAACCAGTTTTTTCTTTTTATTATATTTTCCTTTTAATCTATGTGTTATTCTTATTCTCGTAAAATGTATCTAGTTGTTTGTTATTGGTAGACTGATCTACTGCTATGAATGAGGGTCTGATCTCACATTACCGTCTAATATTGAATTTTTTTAGCGGGTCACTGAAGAGGATTTGGGAGGGTGAATTCCGGAGAGCAAATTTGTTGATCGAGTGAATTGAATAATTGACCAGAAATGAGAGGGAAAAATGGGAGTGAGTGAAACATTTGTATTAGTTGTACAGACCGAAATAGATTGTAAAAGGAAACTGTAGGGGTGAAAAAAAAATTGTTTATTATATCCTATTATTGTATATGTTTTTTTTATGATTATACCATGTATGTGTAATGTAAATATGTCCGATTACGGATTGATAAGTATGCTGTGTGAGATGGCAACCTAATGTATTTAGGCAGCATAGATGAATAAATAAAGTATTCCTCAAAGTACAACTTTAGACACAGTGTGCCAGCAACATCCATTCAAGTTTAAATTCATTATTCATTAGGATTCATTGCTAAATATCAAAATTGAACACATTGTTGGCTAACTCGTTGAAAAGCAAGATAAAAATATAAAAATTCTCTTTAAAGAGGAACCCAATGATACCCATAAAACCGTATGTGGTTGATGAAAATTGAACAGGAAGGCAAAATGTTAGTTAAAGGATTAATGAATGGAATATGGTCCGGGTGCGGTCAAACTAAAAATATTTTTAAAAATATAAGGATTAAAGATATAAGTCAATCATGACTGCAAGTCAATACCAGTAATTGATTAAATGAAGATCAACTTTAAACAAAAGGTTTAACTGACATTTATTTCAAACTTTTCATAGATTAAAAAAATCTTCCCTTCTCTGCGGAAGAGTGGGGAGGAGGTGGTCCCCACTCTTACGCGTTTCCGCTGTTTCTGTCTGTTCGACTTATTTATTTGGACAGGTATGTTGTCCTATATGGCTCTCTACTCATTTATTGTCATTTTTTATTTATTTTTTTCCATTATTATTATTATTTTTTTTTTATTATTCTTTCATGACGTTTATTTTATCTCTGTATATGTATTGTTTTTTTGTTTGTTGTTTTTATATACATCTCATGTACATTTTTTTAGCTTTATATTTTACGTATTTTTGTATGAAACTATTGCTCTTGCCTTTGTTACTTGTTTTTTATTCTTTTCATTGTATCTTTTTATTTCTAATTCTATCATTTTATCTTAACATAGTTTCATTTTGTATCTTTTTAGCCCTGATGAAGCCCTACAAAGTGGGGCGAAACGTTGGAAAATAAAATAGTTGTAAACTATTTTCGTTTCACTTGTGACCGCAACCCTGACCATCTTCCTATATATCAATTTTTACGGTCAACTATTTATACATATAACATATTTTCAGTTTTAGCACATAAGAGCCTTTGTTAAGGAATGATTCATTGCTAGTAACATCAGTCAGATTAGATCAGAAAGAATTTGTTTATACTAAAAAATAGCCTTTTCAAAGGAAGCCCTTCAAATGTTAACAAGGAACCTTGAATTATCTTGTACTCTATATGAATCTTACTTATCTCTGAAGGATTTGGCATGTCTTATTCATATTAATAACAATTATAATTCATACCAATCAAATTTAAAAATATATAATTTATATTTTTTAAAGTACAGATTTTTCAATAATCAAGTTTAAAAACACAACCACCAAATAATATACAGTTGTAATAAAAAAAAAAAATTACCTGTACTGAACAAGATTTTAATAAGAGTTCTCGTAATTTTCCATAAATATGTTTGTCAAAAACATAATCCCTGGTATAATGAATCTTTAATCGTAGGGAGCCCATGTCAGAACAAAGAGATTCTGGTTTACTTTTAATATATGTCCTCTTTCCAGGCTGCAACAGATACCTAAAAAATTGAAAATATGTCATGAATCATCATTACAGTTTTTAATTTGAGACTATTGTGGCCTTTTTGTGTATTTAGAATAATATAATTGAAATGTCTTACCATGCAGATTGTTGTATATTTTGGCCTAAAGGTACTCTGACTTCACCCAAGAAAAACTGTGAACTTCCCCCATCATGATACAAAGTTATAACTAGTTCACACCAATCGCCTACATCAGCCACATTATAGCGGCTATCACTATTTTTCCTCCAACTTCTAAGCTGCAAGAAACAAAAAAGTCAATAAATTTTTAAATATAATCAACATGGAAAGTAAATATATAAGGTACAATTTTCTATAGAATTAAATGATCTCCAAAATTTGTTCAGGCATCTTTATTATAAGAGACACAGATCAGAACAAAGCCCATTTCTGAGGTAAAAATATTTGATAGGATAATTTTAAAAGATATTTAATTTTTAAAAACTATTAGATGTACAAAGAAAGTAAACACATATTTTTTTTTTTCATAGAACTTTTATTGTTATTCATTTTTTATTACATTACCTTCACTAGGCATCACTAAACAAGTGTGCAAAATATTAAAATATCAGATTTAATTTAAGCAGGTCCAAAATTAGAATGCAATTTGACTGGACTGTATCTAGATATTTTAGCATTAAGTCAAAAATATACCATTAATGGTTTAATAGGGCTAAAATGGAGTAAAGTTAAGATATGGTCATTTCTTATAATTTAAGCATAACCCCTTGTTATTGGCATCAGTAAAAGTCGGTATGTTATAGAAGAGTTCCTATTCAAGATATTTTATATGATAATCAATACACTTTTGTATATATTTGACCAATGTTTTGAAACACTTTTTCTACTCAGATTGAGGCAACGCCATAACAAGCGTTTTGAATACATCAATCGCTTTTTCAGGTGTGGAATATTGTTGACCATATAATAAATTTTTGATGCGTGGGAATAAAAAGTCATTGGGTGCATAACCAGGGCTGTACAGTGAATGATCCATTAATTCATGGTATTTCACATGACGAACTTTATCAGTTCATGTACAGCATTAATGTTTTCTAGAACAACTGATTTTGGACAAACTTCACGGAATTCCTCCTAGGGCGAACAATTGAATTCGCTATACCAGTTTTTTACAGGATGGTGCTTAATCACTGTATAAAACATAAAGTTTATCGATGCATTAATGTAAACAACACTAATCATGCTCAAATAACAAAATGTTCTCAAAAAGGTTATGTTTAAAAATGGTAAGTTTTCAATTGGAAACTTCAGATGGCACCTACAGCACATAGTTTTTACAAGGCCAGATATATAAAAAGCAACCTATGTAATACATGCCAGCAGTTCCTTAACTTTTTTCATCACAGCATCCTTTTCTTGCCTAAAAAAATTTGGTTGGGCACCCAGTTTTGGTTAAAAAAATTATTCAGTAATCTTAACAAGCTAAAAAAATATAAAAATGTTTTAACAGTTATCTTTAGAGGGGTTGATTAAGTAATGTAAAGTGAGTTAAGTTTAGTTAATTAATTAAGTACATGCAGGAATGCACTGTATATTTGTTTTTTTCAATTTTAATTTTTTTTTGTAATATTCTGATAAAATGACAATCACTTATGGCACCCCTGGCATATGCTTGGAACACTTTGGAAACTGCTTCCTTGTAATATGGTGCTTTACTTAATAAGTTTAAAATTCAAAAATACAACAATAATCTGAATAAATATATTTTGAATATAAATATGAATGTACTTTGTGAATAAAAACATAATAATCTAGATCTTAATAAACATAAACTTACTTCAAAAGTAAACTTTTCATCAAACTGTGGTGAGTTAGTTTTTTTCCTAACCCTTGTCCTTCTTGTTTCCACTCTTCCTGAAGTTAAACGAACTGCAATGGTAGCAAAAGGATCACAACATCCATGGCATAATGTTAAGTCATTGCACTCAGAAACTTTTACAATAAGTTTCTCTACACCATTTTCATCAGTAGGTCTTTCAAAATTTATGTCCAAGTGAACCTTTCCCTAAAAATAAAATAAAAAATAATAACTAGGCAATACTGATATGCAAGTACTTGCTTTGACCATTTATTTTTTTAATAAATAAATAATTTATTTATGAAGATTATGTCCAAATAAGTCCTTACTCATTCAATCACTTTGTGTACCTGGTGTCAACAAGCTAATGAAGTTTTGAAAGAGGTGGATAACATCAGCCAATGGATATTTTGAACTGTGTTGGCATCTGGAAAGTAGGTAGCCCAATATCAAAAGGCACAAAAATTAGACTGTACAATACATTCATCAGGTCTGAGCTTTTTCGAACGTTGAACAATAGTTGGATGGTATTTGTTAATATTCGAGGATCCTACAATGGAAACGGAGGACAGCTGACCTTCAGCGACTGGACTAGAGGAAGCTACCAGAGCAGGCTAAGACCCAGTGATTGAGAAGTCAGCGTTTTTAACATGTTGACTGCCGCAGTATTTTTTGGGATCCCAGTGTAAAGAGCAAATGTAATATTATAGTCCAAGAAACAGTATTAATAGGTCCAATCACATCTCATAATGTTGATTGTTTTAGCTATCTATAATCTGTAATAAGTTGTGAAACTAGAATATTCCACAAAATAGCAAGTTATTTGTGAAGGCCAACATGCTATACTCTCAGAAAAATACTAAAAAGGGGTGTTAGGCTGTGGATTATATGTTACTAGAAGAGTCCATAAAGGTTAGTTGATGGAAGAGTGTACTTAAGTATAAGAAGAGGTAAATCTCGTGGCTTAGAGATAGAAGAGTGATACTATCCAGGATACCCAAGGCTTTCTGAACACATGGAACTAGCAAGCAACCATATACGATGGAGCTATCAGGTGAAAACGTGAAAGAAACCAGGTGAAAAGAAACCAAGGACCACATTGGTCTGTAGTACCATAAAAAAAGTTAAAATTTACATAACTAAAATATAAGCAAATATCAAAAACTTTAAAACAATAAACAAATTTTGTCCTATTGCTTCTTCTTTTTCAGGGAGTGGGTTTTTTATTATGATTCTATAGAAAGAAATTAACAGTACAACTTTACCTGTACTTCAGTATGTTGATTCACAGGCTTTATCTGAAACCAATGATCTTTATTGTGGTAAATTTGTAGATCTTCTCTTTTAACAGCAACTTTCCCGATTACTTTCTCAGTTTTATCCCTGTCATAAATATAAACACTCAAAAATCTGAACCTACGGGGAACATTGAACTGGAACTCTTCACCAAAGAAAGGACTAAAAAAAAAGTAAGGAATAGCATTTGTTAAAGGTATATCTCATATACACAAGGACTTAATAGTCATAATAAATGAAAAGTTTGCTTCCTACAATAAGTTTGTTAATAATATATGACCTATTTACTTCATTTCATTTTTACCATAAGTGTAACAATAAAAATAAAATTAAAAGATTAAGAATTCTATCTCATGAGACTAAATAACACCTACTTGAAAATAAAAGTAATGGTCCAGCCTGAAAAAATTGAAGTTATAAGGAATCATGCTAAACTGGCCACAATACACCTCAAAATGATTATTATTACACAGATATCAAATTTGTAGGCTTTGATTTTTTTTTTTTAAGATACCCTAAGCAATTTTTTTTTAAGACACCCAAAGCAATTTTTTTTTAAAAATATTATCTGTTTTTTTTTCTGGGTATTACCAGTCTATGTCACTATTAAAATAAAAATATTTTTTTTTGTCCTACGCCACAGGAAGTGGGCTATTACAACATTTTCCCTCTCGTAGTCCAATACAATTATATTTACAAAAATATAATTATCGTTAAAATAACATGTACATTTTGTTTAATTAAGAAGTGTAAGGGATGGTCCCTTCATAAGCAAATGATATACAAACATTGGAAATAACTTCCACTACTAATTATAACTTCTGCACTAGTAATATTTATGCAGGAGTAAGAATTTGTTTGTTCCCTTGCTCTATACTCTCATATATCTAATAAACATTTAATTGTCTTAAAAAACAAAAATGTTTGAATCTGAGATCTAATAAGATATGAATAGCATGTATTATTATTTCAAAATAGAAAAAAAAAAACTTTTGATTATGACTGAAGTACAATAACATATAAATGGTCATGAAATACCACAAATCAATGATTTGATATGCTATTTCCTTACTTCAGAGTTCGATCTATAGTTGAAGTTCGAAAAATCTCTTCTTGGTCTAATGAAAGAATGCAATATACATCTCTCTCTGAAACTGATCCATGGCTTCTGATTGGAAGATTCTTTGCTTCACCTGAAATAAAATAAAATATACATGTATAATACTGTACTGAAATGCATCTTAGCTGAAATAATCACAATATAAATTTTATATTTTGGTAGAGAGTATATTGCTTATTTCTTTTTTTTATATGAAGTTAAAGATGGGGTATTATTAATGGAGATAGTCAAAGAATTTTAAAATGAGATAAGGCAAGTACAGAGAAAGTGCATATTCAGGGTGAGAATCTATGGTCATTTGAAGTAAATAAGATGGATTTTTAAATGATCATAGATGGTAGCTATCTCAATAAAACACAATTGAGAAAAATTTCATTTATGCATTTGTACAGACTCACACCATGGATTTTCCATAGTGCTATTCTGCGGGCAAGGGATAAATTACTTTATGGCCTGGTATCTTATATTTAAAGAAGGCAGAATAACTCAGGCTGAAGAAATTAAGAATGTTCTAGGCTTTTTGGAGAAAAATAAACAACCAGTGTCTTCAGAAAGTGATGTGAGGTAAGTAACAATCAGAGGCTAGTGACAAGGAACAGAGTGCCTTGGCATGGCATAAGAAAGATTGGGTGAGGTTTTGTAGGTCTTGAAAAGAGAGTAATTATCAGAAATTAAAATGCATTGAAAAATATTGGCAAGATCTGAATCCATCAACTCCCAGATTTCTAGATTAATCCTTAAGTAGAGGTCTAGAGAGGTGTGTAGTGATTTAGGAATATGAAGAGAAACAGATATGTTCTTGAGGTAGGAATCTAGAACACAAAAAAAGTCTAGAATTTTCAGAGCTAAGTTAGCTGAAGTACTGCAAGAAAATGGATTTAGGAATTAGAGTGTTATAGGCAAACTTGATAATATCATGGTATGAAAGGAATAATACAGCACTCTGAGAGGAGAAGTTTTGGAGTAAGTATCTACAGTCACTTCTCGGCTTATGACTATTACGGCTACAAAAAAAAAAGAGAATTTAACAAAAAATTGTTTTAATCAGTTGCAAGTTCTTGCCATAAAACAAGATGATTCAATTAATTTTGCTAAAAATCCGGATGATGCAATCAATTCAAGCTTCTGCCATGAAAAAAGATGATTCAATCGATTTTGCTTAAAATCCAGATATGTAATAAATTCAATCACCCAATGTTCTGTCACTATCTACCTAACCAAGCAGATGAATAAATTTTATATCTAAACATAATACATGATTTTTTTTTTCAACTATGGCCATTTCAACTAACGACTGAGGTGGATGAACAGAACCCCATCATAATTCGAGAGCTGGGGTATTTAAAGATTAAGGTATGATGGGTGGATTGTATGGGTTTGATAAAAATGTCAAGGGAGTGGATGAGGTCTAAAAAGTATGATTATGATGACAGCAGAGTCAGAGAATAAAATAATGTTGAAGTCACCAACTGTTACATTAATGATAAAGGGATTTAAGTAAGTAAATAAGGTATATTCAAAAATAGGATCAAATTAAACTGAGGAAGGAATTTCAATAGGGGAGACAATGAATCTAACAAAATTTCTATGAACAAGTATTTCAGTGAGGAGTATAAAGAGATGGGATTAGAGAAAGAATTTTACCCTCGGACCATCATGAACAAAAAGACCATGCCAACAATGATACTCCATTTAATCTAAGCAAATAAAGTATCGTTGTTGAAAAACATTTTATTATAATAGAAGTAGCTAAAAGAGTTAAACGATTAATAATAAGATATAACAATTAAAAAACTTTAAGTGAAGTTGCAAATATTTAATTGAAAAAGAGGTCCACATAACCATCTCAAGCAACAAACCAATTGGAGTTTAATAAAGAAAGTCATTATTATCAAAGAGGTCAAAATGGAAAACCTTGTTTAAGAAAAATCATGCAGATGGCGGTAGTGATGGCCTTCTGAGTGCAAGAGATGGCCTACATAGTAACTTCTGATTTAGTAAAGGAAACTGAACATTACTACAAGTAAACAGTTGGTAATGCATTTTTTTTTTTTTTTTTTTAGTAGATCTCATACCCCTATGTACTTCTATAAAGTTTATTATGCAGCATCTGAATCAATCAGATTGGTACTTGGTATTCCTGTGAGACAAGAAAGGGATTGGCAAATGTATTATGTCAATAACAATATGAGCATTTAGAATTATTTTAGAGCTATGCCACATTATAGCTGTCAAATACAAAGATCAAAGGATTGATTCTTTTTTGAAAAAAAGATATTTGACATGTCTAATGGTAACCTACATGTATAACTGATACACTAGCGGATAACTAATACACTATCTGTATTTTACGGATAATTGAGATCTAATTTTTTGGCCAGGAAAAGAATGCTGACATTAGTTTCGTCTAACCATCACAAAACCAATTTTGGTAGATCCAGAGAGAATTAAAATTATGTTGATGCTCACCCATACAAAACTTTTACTTTACTCTTTAATAGGGTATTCATACAAATATATGCTTTGTAAATACAATAAACAGCTAATAGAAACAGATACTAGAGCTATAAACTTTGCCATGAAAATTAAAAAAGATTAAATAAAATCCATTTGAAAAGCAATTGAAACAAATGGTGA
This sequence comes from Halyomorpha halys, assembly GCF_000696795.3. Classification (NCBI taxonomy): domain Eukaryota; kingdom Metazoa; phylum Arthropoda; class Insecta; order Hemiptera; family Pentatomidae; genus Halyomorpha; species Halyomorpha halys. Next base: position 851,235 of record NW_027115162.1, on the reverse strand, counting down.
TTTATGAACAAATGATAATTTCAAACGATGATTTTTGAATGTAATGATTAAAATACTTTGTAAAATTTTGGAGTAATTTATTTAAATTCATAAAATAATATTTATTAATATACTAGTTATTTTTAAGAAGAAAATAATAGGCTATATAAATAATACTTAATACTAAATTAAAATATAATTAAGAAAACAAATTTATAACAACATAGTAGAGTGAGGAAACAGGAAATTGCAATAAATTAGCTATAATGAATAATTATAAAAAATAATTTTAGACTTTTATTTCACAATAACAATTCATCAAAACCAAAACATGGAAATTGTTTTTTAAAAAACTACAAATTAGTTGGTATATGTACAACTGTCTAAATAATGTTAATAATTCAATATGTAAAGAAAAAAGAAAAAACTTAAGTCATTCTCAGATCACCGGAGAAAACTGATAGTCTAGAAAACTAATAATTTGTTAAACATAAAAATTAATAAAATGCATATTTAACTTGTGACTATTAATGAAATAAAACATAAATAAAGCTTCCAAAAGATAAAAGTAATAATTTCTATAAATACAAAATATTCGTGTAAATAATATGTGAATGACATTTAAGATATAAAAGATAAATAGGAAATTCATTTACAACTATAATAAGCAACAAGCAAGAACTAGGATAGAAGAATGGGAATTGGAAATCAAGAAACATTTCAATTCACTAGAAAATAAACTATATTACTAAAAAAATCTAACAAAATATTAGTTATCTATAAACAGAATAGTAAATAAACTGTCTAAGGTTTAATGTAACAACTGATTTCAACTTATTAAAATATTAAATTAGAATAAAACAATGCATACCAAAATGTAGAACTGCGATAATTTATTCAAGTAATAGATATAAAAAGTTGATACCAGTAACAGCAGAATGAAACGCTATCACAACAAAATAAAAATAAAATAAACAAAGGCCATACATATCAACATAAAATGGATGATTTAAAAGTATCCAAATAATCTGTTAACTTCTTACTATGACTATATTTGAAATCTGTTGGTGTATGGTATATATATAGTGTAGATCAAATCAACAAAAAAAAACATGGACATCTCTTAGTAACAAAATAACAAATTTAATTAAACTGGCTTATATAAATTATCAGTTGTTAAAAGATGTTAGACATGTCAAATGATTAGATTTCCTAAATATATCGTTGGGAAACAAAAATAATGGAGGTAAAAAAAACAACAACACTAGAGAATATAAAACTAATCAATACATCTGATAATTTTTACGATATGAAAACATTTCAACGTAAATCACATCCAGTGAAAAACAATAAATAGAGAATAATAAATAAAAATTACCCAAGGAAAAATGCTTAAAAAAGAAATAGAATCAACAGGGCATGGTGTGTTAACTTCCATTACTGTTACATTGTCCTACAAGCACGATAAATTAATTAACATTCAATAAAACAAGGATTCATTGAGAAAATACATGTACTTACCTATTTTTATTTTTAAACGTTCCTCAATCCGTACTTCATTTACTAACTCCGCCATCTTGCTTCCATTGGCTATACAGACGACCTACTACCCACCAACATGCTATAGACTTATGAATGAGCTTCCCACTTTCGCCAACTACTCACGAAATTTACCTTTCCCTAAAGTAAACAAGTGCCGTCTTCTGATCTTAATGAAAATGCACCAACTTTTTTTTTTTCAATGCTCTCTAGTCGAGCGTTTACCTTTCAATCAAGGAACAGCAGATCAAGGGGGATACACCCTTATTTAAAGTATTAAAAAAAAATCAAGTTATTTCGAATAAAAATGAAACAATACTGAATATTAGCCAGAATAGCTGTATCATCATGTAACCAACACAGTTCCATAAACTGTATAATGGAAAATATATTTTAAATAATAGTTTTCATTGACAAATAATTCTTACTACGGCATACTTGTTTCCTGAAAATATTATGAATGAGAGTGATCCGTCCCCCACTTTCTCTTCTGTCCTTGCTAGCTTACGTTAACAGAGCTTACTCATTCATATAGAATGAATGAATAGCGTTGCATGCATATGCTTCCTAATTATTTTATTCTCCCTTATTTGTATTGTGCTGGATAGATCCTGTCAGGAATAATAAATATCACTCTGACATTCAACGGTATGATTCAGTTTCGGGAAAGAATATTTATTTATTCAATTTTATAAAAATCTGGAGACGATTGCGATCCTAATTTCTTGCTAAAACGTTAACAGAAAGTATTCTTATTTTCAATAATTCCATTTTTTGTAATTCATATATTTTTTAAAAAATTATTTATCTTTCTAATTTAGCATTTTTGAGTTCATAAAACCGTCCCATTGAAAGTTCACAAATCCTCGTATTTTACTTCCAATAATTTTTGTTTATTATATTATTATGATTTATTTATTTTAGACATTCCTTAAACTTATTGGTTTTAAATAGTAACGTCGCGTTTAAAATAACATGTGCTAAGAATATTTGTTTAATATGTTTTTTTTTATTTCCGTAAATATGAAATCATTTACAGGTAAATGGTTTGCAAATCATGACTATTTGATTATAGCATGGTAATAAAAAAAGCTATCGATAACTAAAATGACGTTGCAACAAAGAAAATAAATAATTATTGAAACTAAATAAAACACAAACAACTTTTGTGAAAAAAAGAATAAAATGGAAATAATGGTTAAAAAATTTTATATTATTTTAAATTAATAAAATAATATTTTTTATTAACATGTAATTATGTCTCTCCTTCACCACTGTCATTGGTTATAGATAAGATATCCAGTGCTATGAAATGGCATTTACCTGAAAAATTTTGGAGCTACTTATTTATTACTCTGATAATTTCCATTTTTCCACTTCATCAATTTTTAAGAAATAATGAATGAAATGGAGGGAGGTATGGTTCAGTCGTCAATTTTTCACATAACTCAACTGTGTGAGCCTTTTTTGGACTCAACTATGATCCAAGGTGTCAATAAATAAATAAATTTTGTTTATTTGTCTATCTTCCTGACCGCACCCTGAACCATCTTCTCTTACACTAAAGATTCATTCACTTGTAAGAAGATTATTGATTAAATTTCATTATTTTCGTACAAATAAAGTCTCATTATAGCTCTACCATTTATTATTTTATATGAGTAAAAAATATTGAAGGAAACTTTGACTTTTTCCATAAAATATTGGTGAGAGGAGGTAGAAAGGGCCTGGTCTCCTCTTAGCAGGCTCCTTTCATAAGGAGAGGTCTCATATATACTAGATTTTGATGAAACTTTTTAGGCGAATTCAAGCCTAAAAAAAAGTAATATTTTACAATATTAGAGGATAAAGCACCGTAGCATCACGGGGGGAAAAATAGAAATTTTGCGTTCAACACATGTTTTATTTTATACTTCTGGTTAAGATGAAGGTAGAAAAGTGAATTTAGTACCCTAAAATTCCCATATTTACAGACGAAAAAATAAAAAATAGAATTTATCAAAATTTCCAAATATTAAGATAGGTAAAAATATTTAAAATATCAAAAACGCCTTTAAAATTGTGATTTTCTGGAAGAAAGCGTTATTTTTCTAATAAACATAGTTCAGATTTTCCACAACAAAAAACAGTTAATTCCTTCTTCGTATTCGAAATTGTAAAAAGTCAATATAACCTACTGATATTTTTAATAGGTTATTCCTAACTTTATTGAAAATTAAAAAAAATTGCTAAAAATTCGACCAACTATAGCCCTTTACTATGTTCCAAAATAGTTTTATATTTTTCTCTTGCTTCACACCAACAGTAGAAGAAGCCTAAAAATCTGTGCTATAATGTTTTGTATTTAAAAAAAATTGTTATTTCTTTTAAATTCTAAATTAGTAGAAGGTTTATAGACGTATAAAAAATAAATCATCCATATTCCAGCTCACGTTAAAATACGTTTGGTACTAACTGTAAGACTTATTTTTTAAAACTCTATATATAAAATTGTCTAGGCTTCCTGGTGTGAACAATACATAAATAGTCTTTCATCTTTCCTCTTATACATACTTATCAAAAGTTTTAGTATTTTTTTTATTTATCCCAAGAGGAAATTAACATTTCAAATTTCTTTGTCGGAAATCACAGATAATTTTGAGTCATACTTATTTTTAACGGAATAACAAAATGATTTAGAGATGTGTTCATGTTATTTCTCGTTGAAACCTAATCTTCTTTCATTTAAGTCTTTTTTGATAATAAAGGACACAAACGGGGATCTTTTTGCAACTACAAAATTTAAAACTGAACTATCGGAGGAATGACAAAATATAGCAGCATGTCGAGAATGAAGATAGTTGTGGCTGTTTTATGCAGTGATTAGGAAATCCATACAAATTTGACGGAGGCTTGGGAGCATCAATTCAACATTCCACCAAACTAAAAAAAAAATAATGCGTTGTGCACATTACACATCTTTCTCTTTCCACCTTACTTACGTTCCCAAATTTCGTATGGATTGGTAGGCTCGTGTTGAAGGTATGGGTATTTTGGTGATCTCGAAATAAGAATCTAATTCCAGAAATGGCGAGAATGTTGAACAAAAAAATTTTATTTTCTACTGAAATACAAACTCCTACATTAGGGTTTCTTGAGGCGGAAATAACGAACATAAATTCTGTTTCTGCCAAGAATACAACAGTTTAACTAAATATGACCAAGCCTATACCATCATATATATATATATATATATATATATATAATTAGGTTTAAGTAAATTGTATATCTTTATAGTTGTTATTAATAAAGATTAGGAGGTAAGAAAAAAAATGAATGAATGAAAGTTTCTTTTTACTACCATTCACCTTTAAGCTGGAAATTCATTTCAGAAGCAAATCCATTTATCAGGCCTGTGATATAAGCGAAAAACTGAATTAAAACTCTAAAAGTTTTACATTCCTTTAACTTATAGCTTTTTTTTTCGTACCCTCCATTGAAAAAATAAAGAATATATAGATACAAAAATATTTCAGTAGAAGTGTGCTTCCTTTTTCTACCCATGGGTATTTTAAGGGAAACTTTTAGCTTACTTCCAAAAAAAAAAAAATAATTTGAACCTCAAAAATTCATTAACCAGTCTGAGAGGCAACCAAAAAGCAAAAGAAAAGAATATTTTTAGTGAGGTGAAACATATTAACTATGGTGTCTGAGTGTTTTTTTTAATTTTTAAAAAAGTAATGAGATAATTATTTCAAATAATGTGTGGTAAATAATTTATTTTATGTTTAATTACGAATAAATCAATTGTACTGGATGAAGAATAATGGATATAAATTTACTCTTGGTTAAAACAATTTCTAAATTATTAAATTACCAATAATTATTGACAATTGTTTAAATACTGAAGTGTAAATTTGGTTCAGCTTTAGGTAAATAGAAACAAATAAATATAATTTCAAATTTATTTATTTCTCACTCACTCATATGTGCCATGCGAAAATAAAAAAACTAAATTAAATTCAGAAAAATAAATTAATGTATTCATCTTTATAAATATAAAAAAAACAGACTGTGGCTTGTCAAATCCACTCTTATACTACTACTTCTGCAGGTCACATTTAGAGGAACACGATTTGACTATAACAGGAATTTCACGAGATTATTCTGTTTCTTTAAACAAAGCTATCCTCAGCAACTTTCAACAACAAAAAAAAAACTGCTAATCCATGTGTGTCAATCAACAGAAGACCTAATGCAGTATTAAGAATCGTAATAGTGTGAAAAAATTATCATTGACTTGGTTACTTTTTTTGGATAAACATAGTGGAAAACTTTTGAGGTTTTTTATTTAATTAAATTTAATTTTTTCCCCCATAAAACCAGTTACTAAGTTTGTTGACGTTTTCTTTTTTCCTTGGCAATCTTTAAACACATTTTTTTTTTTTTTTTGATAATATCAACAAGTTTATTTATTAATAAATAACATGTTAATGACGAAGATATCACTGGGAAGTGTGAATAATTGTTATCATTTAATAAACCCTTTATTCTTTCTACTTCAATAAATGTCTTCATGATTTTAAAAAGAAATAAAAAAGTAATTTAGTCAGAAAATATCTATTTAAGTATACTCACTTCAATCTGCAGCTATAAGTTGATCACATTAACAGTAGAATTTTCTTAATTAACAGTAACTACTTACTGTCTATGCCTCAGTAGAATGTTTTATTTTTATAATTTTATGAGAAAAACTACAACAGTCATAAATTTTTATTTGGTTGACATTTTCCAATAATAGGATTATAGGGTTGAACATGATTTCTATTACTATAGAGATTATCATGGTGATTTAAGATTATTACTAGACTGAATAAAATGGATAATGGAAATACCTACAAAATATGATGAAAAAATTTATTTAATTTTTATGATAAAATTATATGTTAAAAGCAGTGAAACCTATCATACATTTTAAATCAAATTTCAGTTTGATAACAAATTATGAAACAGTAACAGTTTTTTTTTTAGTTTTTTTTTTTTACGACAATAGTAACTTGTCAATACAACAAACAATTGAGAAAATATTTGTAAAAGAAAATGCATGAAATACACCATACTTAAAATCAAATCATTACACCTTTTTTCCACATTTAACATAAAACAGATGAATGATTTGTCAGTTTAAGGAAAAAGTTATGACACCACACTAACCATGAAAATATTGGCAAAATTAAAAATGTTTGATAAGATAAATAAATTACTGTAAATATTATAAAAAATAAACTGATTTTTTTTTTGGAGTTTAACAATCGATTTTATTGTAAACAACACTTAAACACAAGCAGAATAAATAAAACTAATATAAAAAAAGTAGTAAATTTATAAGTTTTCTTGACGATTGTACTTAAATGTTATTTATAAAAATGAAATGAATGAAAATGAACACAAAGTTTTCTTATTGTATTTTTTTTAAATTCTTTAAATTGGAATGATTACCAACAGATTCAACAATTTATGTTTATTTTTGTATAATAACACATCTATACCTGGAGAGTAAATAAATAAAAATATTTTATTTTTATTAATACAAAATAAAACACTATATAAAAGAATGTAATTAAATTTACTCAGGATAAAAACATTAGGAATTCAGTATTTTCTGGTAAGTCTAGAATAAAAATTAACTTTGAAGGAGGAAAATATGTGAGTATGTTTTAATACATAAATATTTATATATATATATATATTTACAGAAGTTCAGAAAATTTATCACTACCATGCTATACACGATATTTCCTTTCAAAACAGTATTACCTCATATGTACTAATTGAAAGAAGAAAAAAGAGCCTGAATCAGTTTTGCAAAGTTAAATTATTTTAAAAACTTATTATTTGAATGAAAACAAAATATCTGAAATAGGATTTCAAAAATTTCTTAGACCTTAAAAACTCCGATTAACAACATATAAAACGGTCATGCATACATTTTTCAGAACATTTTTTTATTAAAAATTAATGAGGGTACATTAGCATGTAATACTGACATTCTGAGGTCAAGGAAGATATGATAGTTGCCAACTTGACCGATTACATACTCAACCTATCCCCCTTGGAGGTGTTTTCTTTCTTACAATATAAGACAGCTCACATCAGGTGAGTAACGTGTCATCTAGTTCCTCTACTTTGCCTTCTGGCTGAAGAGCTACTTTCCTGAGGACCTTAGTAATAACATCGGTAAGGGCTTCAGCTGCTCCAGCATCTAAGACACTTAAACAACTCTGAAACACAAAACCAATATTTTTTAATTGAATGCTCAATATTTTAGTTAATAAAAAATCACATTATTTACATTTTCAATATCAATTTAGGAATGGAAATCACACCTACATAATTTTGACACTAACCCATTTTATTATTTTTAAAACTTTTGTAACTACAGTTAATTAACTGGCTGTAAAAGCCAGATCAATATTCACTATTCAGTCAAAATTGGAAAAAAAAAAAAAAAAAATGTAAAAAGTATGTAATGCATCCTCTTTAAACACTGTTGGGCACACAAGCAAGTTAACAAACCACATAGAAAAAAAATATGCTGAAAAAAATTATAAGCATAAATAAAAACCTAATGGTAAATTATGACTTAGAAATTGGTAATAACCCTTTCTATATGATCCATAAACACAGTAAATCTAACCAAATAGTAAAAAAAATCTGAATTATGACGTGAACTGGGGTTATGATTTAAATAGAATTGGTTGAATTGGAAATGGTAAGGAATTGGATTTGAAAATGCAAAGGAAAGGTTACAATCTAGGCAGAGTTGACTTTACATTAGCTAGACTTGGATTTGCTTTGGAAAGGATAGTATTTGTCTTAGGAATAATTGAATTCATCGAACGAATATTATAATAACTACTAAAACAAAATTTTATAACAGCGAAATAATATCTGAGTTGATTCAGAACATTACAAAACCTGAAAATTACGGAAAACCATAAATACAAATATTGATATAACCATTTATGAGAATGGCCGGATTCATAATCTAAGTAAGATAATTTAATCTTATAAATAAAATAAGTTTTGGTCTTTCTTGTAAAAATAATGTGTCAAAAACAAATAAACAAAATTCATTTACTGATTAAAGCAAAAATTAAAATTTAATACAATCCATTCTCAGAAATGTTTTACTTTATTGATAATGTACAACCTAATTTAATTTAAAGTGAGAAAGAATAAATAAGTATAGGCTTTAATTCATAAATAACATATCATCACACAAAATAAATAGAAATAAAAAAAAAAAGAGAAACTATGAATACCTGCAATTTTTCATCCCCATTTCTTAATCTTAAAACAGCCACAAGGGACAGTTCAGAGTTGGCTTTGACATAACTATTTTTCTCTTTTGTACCATTAACTAACATTGGAATAACAGCTTTAAGTAGTTCTGGAGAATTAATTTCTCTTCGAGCAAGATAAGAGCAAACTCTAGCAAGCAGTTGTTTGACCTCATTGCTCTGATGATTCATTGACTGAAAAGAACAGTGAAAGAATACAATATAAAGACACTAATCTTAAATATAATACATATAAAACTAAATGTTTTATTTAACAAAAAAATTATAGTTCACTTATTTCAATTTTATGAAACAATATTTTAAATCTTTCTATAATTAGATCAAGAAAATTAGAAAAGTTTGTAATAATAAAAATTGTAAGATATGATGGATCATATAGGACACAACATACCCGAACAAATGGTGAAAGAAGTGGCTGTGGTAAAGGTTCGTTATTAGTCATAAGATATTCAAATAAGTAACCACATCCTCTGACGCCATTCATAGCAATTGGAACCTAAAACATACATAATTAGATGAAAAAAAAAATTGTTTTATAGCATACATAAGATTTAAAACATTAGCAAAATAAATATATTGTTATGTTTTTATATGATAACCATAAAATAAAAACATAAAAATTCTCAAATAAATAATTTACCATATTATTTATCAGAGAATTTAATTTAATTTGATCAATATAATAGAATTGTGTCACAATTAGGTTTATTGAAAACAAAACTAAATCGAACTACACATATTTATAATTTCGTGAATAACACATATAAAATAAAATTGAAAGGTCATATTAATTATATTAATATTATCTTTACTAAATATTAATCAAATTAGAACATTTATAGAATGTAAATCATGTAAGAGGGGGTAGCTCAATAGTAAGGCACTACAAACTTCAAGGACCAATGTTCGAAGCTGGCTGTGGCAGATAATTATTTTCTGTTTCACTGTAATCATTGTCATGATAGATTCATACCTATGGAAACAAGTTCACAGCACGAACTTTTTAAGAAGTGTGAAATTATATAAAAGTGTGAAAACATGACTCATATTTAACCATATCACTTCCAGCGGGATAACATGTCCCAGTGGACACTTTGAATTTCTGTAAAATAATTATGGAAAATGGTTTGCTTACTCAAACCACTGGAACACCTTGCCACAACCACATAAACACATTGGGACACCATGCACCCTACCACTTGGACAAAAACCCATTTTACGACAAAAAAAAAAACAACAACTTGTATTTGCCATCCTTAAGAGATTTCAAGGCTATTTTTTTTTCACAATCAGCAATGAAAGGGTTAACTGAAACTTTATTACAATTTAGGAAAAAATATTGAAATTTAAATTCAATTTCCTGGAGAAGATTAGCAAGAAATGAAACTGAAATGTATAGATTAATATCTTAAACACCATTTTGTATTTCAAGAAGTTAATAACCTTAAAAAATATGGTTGATTAGTATCTAAAGAGTAATTTTATTTAATTACATTTATGTAGCTATTATTTGCTGCAATCTGTTTTCCCCATTTTTTACTTAAAGGATTTGAATAAATAAATGATTATTAGGTATTGAAACTGTGTTAATAATTGTAGGTGTTATTTCGGTGAAAACACCAAACACAGACAACCCTAGCAAAGCTCCAAGGGATGAATAGCTCTGATTGGAATCATTAATGGTCATTATTCATCAGCTGAATGTTTTCCCTACTAAATTGTGGAATTCGTGGTACGATAGCCTTTTTTTATGACAATTCCTTTTACATCTGCTCAATTTTCGTATCAAGTAAATTTTCACTACAATAAAAATAATAAAATATCAACAAATCATACTCTATCAGCTGCTAAAAACATAAGAAGCCGCTTATGAATCTTGTCTTTATATTCATCCCTATAAATTTTTTCTGGAGCTTCCTTCAAAGCTACAAATAATGCAGTACTGCGGCCATGCCTTAACGTCCAATCTGCTGTAGCATCGTCTTCTAAAAAAGTAAAAAAAAGAATGAGATATGTAAGAATAATACAAATAATTATTTTGAAGAGACACATACAAATTACAAAGGAATAATTTTTAAAAATACTTATGCATTTAAATATTAATTTTAATATAAGTTATTGAGATATAAAAAAGGAAAGAAATAGAATGATAACTAGAGATAATCAACAGTAAAACCCTGAACTTGCAAGCATGGAAGTTGAGTAGTGAGCGGAACTAGATTAAGATGATTAGATAGTTTTGGGAAGGATGCCAGAAGAGTAGGGGAAACCAATAGGATGGCAACAGCTGATGACAGATATAACTATCAATTAATGCTCTGTAGTTTAATTAAACTAGGCAATTAAATACATACTTGCTTTATACATCAAAACAAATTTGAATATGCTTTTGTAAATAGCAGCTTTAATTCAACTTAAACAAGATTTAAATATTTTTGTAGTTTAAAATGTAAATATAAGTTTTTGTAACATTTCAATTTAAATATAAAACTTTCTCAAGGTGAGGGTTAGAGGAAATTCACTGTTTGTTTCAATATAGGCAAGTGAAAATAGCAACTGTGAATATGGGAGCTAAAAATGCATATAATATAAAAATATAATAATCCTCTACACACTATCCTATACCGTATATAAATGGTGAAATTAATTTTTAAAAGCATTATATATTAAAATATTAAGTGACTTTCCTTTTAGTCTAGAAAGGAAACAGTCAGAGTTGATTAGGTTTCAGACCTGGTTTTTGAGAGCTTTTAGCACAATTTCACCTGATTCATGCACTGTGAATGGGAGTTTTCTGTACCTGGGTTTTTTTAATGTCCACTGAACCAGTTTTAAAGGTTTTAATTATGTATTGAACAGTCAACTAAATCAATTTGTAACAATATTACTTTAAAAAGTTAGATAATTTCATTTTTGTAAGTAAAACTTGATTCTGTTGATTTACAACACATTTTTGTGGAATTTTCTTTCAATACTGTACATCAAGCTCATTTTATGTTTGTATTTGAATAAAGTATTATGCATTAGGTGAAAAACATGATCTTATAAAAAACTGACAATTCATAATTTTGGTTGCTAATAAAATTGTACAGTTTTATAATTTACTTCACTTGTAAAAATTAATGCGGAATATTGTCCTCTATCATCATAACCAGTGCTTGATATCCAATTAAACAATTAGAATTTGATTCATAATGATCTATTTTTCATTAGGTAAAGGTAATATTTCATCAAACACTAATGAGGAGCCTCATCCTAGGGACACTTTTGATCATCCTTTCTCTCTTATTTCTAGAAACAATTTTTTTTAAACCACTTAGAATTTTGGTTTTGAATAAGCCCCATAGCTTGGATATCTCAACTGAATTAGGTTCAAACAGATAAAAATAAACTATTAGTACCACAGCCCCCAGTTTTTCAAGTATTTGTTAATTGTTAATTATATCTTCAATACGTACGAAGAAGATGATCATTGAGAGTTATTGTAAGTTGCTCAGGTGTAAGAGATCGTACTAACGCCCCGAGGCACCCAGCGGCACCACTTCTAGTAGAGTCTTCAGTATTAGCCAGCAAGCTCAGGAGAGATGAATGAACCTGCTTTACAACTGCATCTGACATTTTGTCTCCAGCTGCTGATATGACACCTCTTAGAGCTTGCATCATAGTCTCTCTAAAATTAAAAGAAATGAATTAGACAAAATTGAAAGCATCAGTAAAAAAAAGAAATACAATAAAGATAGAAAAAAATATATATGAAGTTTGATGATTTAGTTTTGATACATTTCACACAGTAATGCAGTGAGTTATTATACTCATTTACTACCAATCACAAAAATCTCATTAGAGACAATTTTTTACTACAGAAATTCTCAGAATCAAAATAATTAGATAAGAGGAGGACAATAATGACCAGTCTCTTAAGAATTCTATAAGGTTACAAATTAAGCGCTACTACCAGTTTGTATCAGCCTGAGTTCTTCATATGCTGATGCGAGACAGTTTCTCTTTTCATTTCAATATCTTTTTAATAGGAAGAGATAAGATTAGGTTTTATCAGAGTAAAAATATTACTATTGGGAGCAAGATGACTCAATGAGTCGCATAGATAAGATCCTATGCTGCCAACTCCGAGGTCCGGGTTCGAATCTGGCTGAGGCAGATAATTATTAATTCCACTACAGTAGCTGTGGTAATCTCTGTGGGTTTGGGAGCCCTCCAAGGTCTATCCAGCCACTATAACATTGGTGCCCATAACTGAGAAAAATATGCCAATTAAGTGTGAATGAAAAATCACCTCCTTGCTCAACCATTGTTCAAGAAACAGTACTTCCTTACAAAGTACTGAACTCCTGACTCTTCATGGGTTGTAGAAGTACAAATTTTAATTATTAAAAATGTTTTCATGGCCAAATTCAAGGTAAATGTGTTTGATTGGCCAATACAATAAAAGATTTATTACTTATTATAGTCCAATGTAAAATGTTAAACAGAAGATGAAATAATATCATTTTTATTTTGATATCATAATTTATGCAAAAAAATTTTGATTATAAAGATAATCAATCAGTTCAGAAAAATTATTGACAGGTATTTCTGTTATCGCTGTAATCAAGTTTTCAATAAATCAGTAAATGTATATTCCAGCTGTGACTGCAAATTAAAAAAATGATGAGAGCTAGCAATTGTTAGATGAAGAAAAAATGCAATAATCAAATTAATTAATAAATGTAACTAAGTAATTTCAAGTCAGTGCAATAGAAGCTGTACTGATGTTTATAGAGTATAATTATTAACATATTTATCTATTTTAAATTGAATATAAATATGTAACCATTACCTGATTGCAGGTTCTTCAGCACCTTTAACAGAGTTATGCAATTCCGAAAAGAGAGGATCAGGCCTAGTATGAATAGTAATTAGGTAACTTAGAGCTGTCGCTGCTTTCAATCGTACCATCCTGTTTCCATCATTTAACGCTTTTAAAAATGTAGTTTGCAACTGAGGCAAAAACTGCTTTAACATCATTCCAACCTAAAAATTTATAATACAATTATTTTTACCTATCAGTTTTTATTATTAAAAAAATTATATAATTTGTAAAAAAAAAATTATAAAAATTGAAAAAAATTAGGGTAGATCAATTTTTAGATCTTGGTTTTGAACAAAAGGAACTATCCAGGGTTATATCATAGTAAATCAGTAAATTGGTAAAATCTAATTTTATTAGTATTAGATATATAGTTATAATTTATAATTTTAGGAATTAGAATATAATTTATATTTGTTATAGTGTCATACTAGTCATTTTTATCTTCTGTTTTCTTCAATTTGATATTATGTCCTTTCCTTCAACTTAAGAGTCCACTCAATTTCCCACCTTAATTTTGGGGTTCATTCTTAAATTTTTTTTTCCAACTCTTGGTCCTAATTTTTCAAAATAGGTCCAAGGAAAAACATTTCCTATCCTTTCAGTTCCTATATTTGAGGTTTTAAGCAATCAGAAAAAATTGAGAGTCTATAATTCATGTTTTAGTATTAGGATCATCAGTCCTTTTAGAATCTCTTGGATTTGTAGAAGTTATGGTATTTAGATTTTTTCTTGAAATAACCACTTTTTTTTTGTTCTAAGCAAATAAACTCAACAAAAATGTTATTGTTGAAAATACTAAAATACAATTTTCTGTTTTATTATCTTTCTATAAACATCATTTTAATAAATTGTTGAAGTTTACAATTTTTTGGAAAGGTTAAAATTTATTAGTTAAAAATAAATGATATAAACTTTAATTAAGACAGATAAGCCAGCAAATAGTCATGCAGAAGAGAATATATCAATGAATACAGAATAAAAGGAAGTATTAGGCCTATGACAATCCATGAATAATATGTAATAATAAGAAACAATTGAGAATAATCGTACCTTTGCAAGTAGACCAGCAAGGGTATGAAGAACTGCAGCTTTCACTGATGGCGGGAATCTATCACCCAATATCCTAATTAGGGGTCCCGTAATGTGAATCACAGAAGGCTGAAGTGAATGAGCAGTTGTCAAAGCTATCACTTCTCCGAGCCCTTGAGCAGCTGCTTCTTTCGTTTCAGGAGAGCCATTCAAAATGGATTCTCGGAAGATAGGTAAAATAGGAGTGATTCCCTGGAGCAAATAATAATTAATTTAGCTGATTTCTAATAAATCATTAGATCATACATTAATAAATACAGTTAGCATGATTTTTCAAGTTAGACAAGCACATATAAAATAACATATAGCAATTTTTTAATTATCCTAATGAAATTTATAGAATCCAATTCCAGACTTAAGTACTTTGAAAAAATATTCAAATCATAGTTAAGATTTGAGGTTCTGTAGTTTTATGGTTATAATAAAAAATGCAATTGCCAAGAATATCAATAAGATATTCAAGCTAACTTATACACAAAAAATATCAGTTATGTTGGATAAAATCATAAAGCCTGTGAAACATCCAAATTATAACATAGCCTTATCAGCTTAGTCTCATTGCACATTTATTACTCAAGTTATTTTCAGATAGCCAACCTCATCTGGTCAGAATGAGACCACTTTTTTTATTAGATCATTCTTATTTTATCTTCATTTATTTTATTTTTTTGTTTATGCGGGATATAAATAAGAATTTAACTTTTTTAAATAATAAAATATATTAAAACCAAGCCGTGAATATCAGTGTTTCTCAATTTTGTCAGGTTTCCTTGGATATCTATTAAAATTGACATAATGATTATTTTTCACATTCAAACAAGAGTTTCTTTCCACAATAGTGCAACCAATTGATAGAGAAGGATTTAAACCGTCAATTATTGGTCATTAATTGTTAGAGATATTTAGGATATTTGAACATTCAATAAAGTAATGGTACCACTCATGTATGTATCCAAGTCAACAATAGGGTTAACAATAATGGAGTTAGTTAAATTTCAATGATTTATTGAAGCAATACTTATAAAATACCTTTGGCAAGCAGAGACCAGGCAGTAACTCTCCAGGCTTCAAATCACTCGCAGCAAATTTTATGGCTTGCCTTATATCCGCAACATAGCTGATTTGTTGTGAAGAGTCCAGTGTCTGTAATGATTAATAAACAATAGTTAAAAAATTATGTTTTTGAAACAAAACATAAAAAAGTTGTAATTTTCTTAAAAGAGAAAACCATTAATTATACTTTTCCTAAAATTAGTGGAAATGTACTCAGTATTACTGTGAAGTAAGCCATCAATATATACTTATAATTTACTATTTTTACTTAAAATAAATTAGTCTAAGCACTAAGAGCGAGAGTGCTAATATCAGATTTTGTTATATCTTTAGTATAAGTAATAATTTAAATGTGTAGTGTATAATTAATATGTGGAGAGGTGGATAGACAAAATATTTCAAAACTTTTTTTTAACATAGCCCTCAAAATCACACTTTTTTTTTTCCCTTTGAACAAAATGTAGAAGCTATATTAAGTTTGACGCTAATTATAAAAATTGTGACTATATAAAAAATTCAAATAAACATGCCGTACGGTCAGAATTAAATGGTCATAAGTATTTTTCAGTAAGAACAAATATTGAACACAAAGCAAGATTTACATAGTCTATCGGCAAAGATTTTTTTAGATTCACAGCGGGTTGCTACTAAATCATTTAGATTGTCCATTTCTTGTCTAATGTTAAATTGTGATACAGTAAAAAAAAAAAAAAAATTCACCTTTGTAACTGCAGACAAAGCGTCCCAAGACATTTGTAAAACAGTTTGATCAGAGTCAGTAAAATTAAGGATAAGTCCTCTCAGAAGTTGAGCAACATGCTGGCTAATGTCGGCCCTAGTGTGGGTACAAAAAGCACACAGAAGTGTGGCAGCAGCACGTCTATTTTCAGGACGATCGTTTTTACTAGCATCAAGAAGCTCATCTACTATCACTCGTATACCAGCTTCATCATTAACAGACAAAACTACAGCTTGACAGTACTCGAGTTCCTATAATGAAAACAAAATATTAATGAGGTGTACATAGTTGACCGTAGATTAATGATTGGAGAAGTTTGTCGGGGGGTGCGGTCAGCAAAGAACAACATAAATAAACAAAACCATATTTATTTATTTTATGCCGACGTTTCGACCTGAGTTTCAGGTCTTCATCAGGGCTATAGAACAAAAGAGATAACAAAAACATTTAGAGTAACATACAATTGAAAAGGAATAGTATACAAACAAATTTAGAATTATACAAAATATTGAATTAAATCATAAATGATAAAAAATTGATAACTGATAATTGAATAGTGCAAAATTTTAATTGATTGATATTCGTAGAATTGTATGGTAGTAATAATTTACTACTATTCAATTATCAGTTATCAATTTTTCATCATTTATGATTTAATTAAATATTTTGTATAATTCTAAATTTGTTTGTATACTATTCCTTTTCAATTGTATGTTACTCTAAATGTTGTTGTTATCTCTTTTGTTCTATAGCCCTGATGAAGACCTGAAACTCAGGTCGAAACGTCGGCATAAAATAAATAAATATGGTTTTGTTTATTTATGTTGTTCTTTGCTGAACGCACCCCCCCCAACAAACTTCTCCAATAAAAAAAAAAATATTAACTTATTGGATTAAAAAAGGTATTCAGGAAGTAAACAGAGAAGGCATGGAAAAACCATTTATTATTGCAACTATATTTCTGATAAAATTTAAATACATTTTAGCTTTTTTTCAAACATAACTACCATGACATTTTTCTTTTGATCAATATAGAAATAAACCAAATGAATTCTGCTATATAAAAATCATATGTATTGTTAGACTCAAAAATAATGTTTGACATCTCTTCCGCCTTCGACAACGTTTGGTGGCCCCGTGTACTCCAGCAGTTGCAAGAGCTCGACACCCTCAGTAATTTATACTCCCTCGTAGGTAGTTACCTCAATAACAGGAGTGTCAGGATCAGGGGTAACTACTACGAGGTCGAGAGAAAAATCAAAAGAGGATGTTCGCAGGGTTCGGTCCTAGGACCAGCTCTGTGGAAGCTAGTATTCGATGAGTTGCTGGGTGAACTAGAAGACAAGGGGTTCCTTGCCACGGATTACGTAGACGACCTGGCAGTCATCGTGGCCAAGAACAGCAGATCCAGACTAAAGACAGAAGCAGAGAGGTGTGCCAGTCTCGTAGGAGAGTGGTGCGTGAAGAGGAAGTTGAGTATGGCAGCAGCCAAGACTCAGGCCATACTCATAAGAGGCTCCATGGACAGGCCTCGTCCTATTACCCTGGATATCCAAGGAGAGAGGGTGAGACCGGGTGAGGAGGTGACATATCTTGGTGTGAGGATAAAAAGATTCGATGCCACTTCTCACCTGGTGTATCTAAAGGACAGGGTGGCCCTTTTACTTAATGGATTAAGTCGGATAGGGGGTGCATTTTGGGGCCTCAGATACCCTGCAACGATGACCATACATAAAGGTGTGATCTTGGGAATTCTGAGGTACGCATCCCCTACATAGAGCCGAAACCTCACGCAGACACAGAACAGAAGGCTGGCCACAATACAGAGACTGGCTCTGCTGAGGGTCACGAAGACATACAGAACGGTGTCACATGAGGCGGTGCAGGTGCTGGCGGGAGTGATGTCTCTGGACCTCATCCTCAGGGAGGATGTCCTTAAATATGAAGTTAAGAGGCAGGGGCAAGAAGCGCTGCCAGATGAGCTCAGAGAGAAGATCGGTGAGACTCCAAACTTATGGAAGACAATACTGCGAGAGGACTCAATACAGGAGTGGAATGGACGGTGGGTAGCAAGCCAGAAGGGCGGTACTTTGAGAAAATTCTTCCCTACCGTCCTTTCTAGATTGAAGGCTAAATGGGTCCTCCCAGACTATTGGGTCTCACAGATCCTAACAGGACACGGGGAGTTTCGGGGAAAGCTGCAGAGCTTTGGAAAGAACATCGACCCCCGGTACCCAACGTGCGGAGTTCCTGAAGCAGCAGAACACATAATAATAGATTGTTCTGCCATGTAAGGACACCGAGCCAGGCTGTCGAGAAAGACCGGGATTTACGCCCTCGCCGAGTCGGACTTTCCCTGTTTGATAGAAGAAGAGAATTATCCCTTCTTCAGGGAGTTAATTTACGGGTGGAAGGAGGTGGTGGGCCCCACTCATTTCATGATGGGAAGGGCTTGACCGCCCAACATCGGCGAGCCACCAGAAGATGAGGAAGCTGGCCCAGACTGAGAACAGGAGGGCTGGACCAGCCTGGTAACTGCAGGAGACACCAAGACGGATGGAGTGGACAAGGTGCAGGGCAGCTCCATCATTAAGGCACTAAACCTAGCGCTGGGCTGCACCATTTTTAAAAAAATGAATAATTAATAAAAGAATAAAAAAAAAAAATGGTAATCTTTGGGAGCAGTGGCATGCCCAAACCCCAGCGCACTACCCCACTGCCCCCGCACCCCGTATGCCAGAAATAACAAGGGAGGGAAAAAAAAAAAAGACTCAAAAAAACCGTGCCCGTGTAGGCCTCGGCGCTTCGCGCCGAGGCGACATATTTCCGTGACAACGTATACTCTATGCTAATATTACATAAATATAAATTAAAATCAATCCAATGTTATATATTTGAAATAATAAACCAGTTCACATATTGTATTCAGATATTTATTTTTGCTTGGTTATACAAAATATTTATACAGTTATACTTAATTCTAAGACTTTATTTCCAATATTCTATTCATAATCGGACGATGGTAGTTTAATTAATTCCAATGAATTTTATTATTATCACCATATTCTTAATTTCATGCATAATTTAAAGATCATCTCAGGCTTCCTTCCCCCACCACTACCTTCTCCGTTACGCTACACTTTTGCCTGCATGACTCTCAGCATCTATAATCCTCTTACCCCCACTACTACACTACTAATTACCTCCCCCACAATCTACTTCCGTTACGGGACACTTTTTCTAACATGGCATCCCGCAAAATGATTTATAAGACGTTGTAACGTCAAAATAATACAGGTAGTTTTTTGACATCACAGTTCTCAAAAAATTTGAACTATGCATACTTTTCCTCCAAAGGCAATACATAAATAAGCACATATTTACATAGAAGATGTCCTGGGGAAGAATGATTTTAGTTTATGGCAATGCCATAATGTGAGGAATAAGAAGTACTATCGAAAGGTCATATCATTTCGTTATCTTAAATTATTTTTTAGGAAATTTATTCTTCACTAATTTTTAGACCAAGGGTTATTTTTCCCCCATCTAGCAAGTTGAATTTTTATGGGAAAAAAATCAATGTAAATTAAAGTTTTTTAATTTCATAAAATCCTTTATCATATTGATTAGTACTAGTGTCAGTAGTTTATGGGTTTAAAAGAAACTTTTTACAACCATAAAATTTTACTATTTAATCAAAAGTGAAACATTAAATTTCCATGTTCTATTTAAATTAGTTGGACAAATCATTCTCCACAAGGACTTTTCCTATGATATTAGGTTATTTTTATGTATGATAGTTCATGTATTTGTTCATGGTTTTGCAGAATGTCCATTTAAGGAGAGAAAAAAAAATGTTTGCTTTGTTGTAAAAATGTTGTTAAAATTTTTTTACGTTTTATCAATCATCTGCAATTTATTTAACCACAAAAGTGGACTATTAATGGGTTTATCAAGTTTTCTGTATGTTTATATTGGTAAAGGTTATTAACACTCTGTTGTATACAAACAAGATTAAAATATGTTCACCTGAGGAGATGCATCTGAGGCAGCAAGTGCTGTCAGAAGTGCAGGTAGAATTTTATTAAGATATCTTGTCAGAGCTTCTCCTGCTACAGAAGCCAAGATAGACAGTGCTTTTGTATTTATTGGTGCTGCTGTTAATTGTGGAACAAGATAGGGTAAGACAACTCGTGATTTAATAGCCATTACTTGTCGCAGACCATCTAGGGTCCATTCACTAACTCCACTGTCTGCATTGTTCTGCAATGAAACAAATAAATGATTAAAAAGTTGGTTTACAAATGTTTTTATTTTATTTTTATTATATTCAATCACTCACCAACTGTTGAAGCATTGGAGGTAAAATATCGTCCAATGCTCTAACACCGACTGTTGAGTGAAGACTATCAAATGTTTTAGCTGCAGCCTGACGGACTTCAGGCAGGGGATCACACAAAGCTTTCCTAATGAATAAAAATGGAAACATGCTCATTATCTAAAATTAGTATATTATGTTTACAAATATATGTAATAAAATTTCAAACAAATAAAATATCAGAATTATTAAAGATATATAATCAACAAAGTTATGTAGCCAAAATAAAAGTATATCACTGTTTTGCATTGATTGATAATGGCACTATTCAAAAAGAATTCTTTTTTTTTAAAAGAATTCTCCAATGCTAGTATTGGAGACTGGGAGGTGGGGGGAGAGAGACTTTTATTTTTTTTAATAACTTAAATCCTATTTTGGGGTTTTACACACTTGTTAAAATAAACAATTCAATTGAGTAAAATGGTCAAGAATTTTTCTGAATTTACCTAACTGTAGGGACAAGGCTATTAACAAAGGTGAGGACCATATCTTTACTGGTTGAAGCCATCATTTCGGAAAGTCCAATACACACACCCTGCCTCTGGTCGGGCTGGTCAGATTCCAACCCTTCTTCAAGAATAGGTATGATTTCGGGGAGAACCCTTTCTCCAAGTTTTCTAACTAGATCTCCCAGTGTTTTTGCAGCAACCTACAATAATATTCAAGTTTTTACAGCTTGAAAGCCAAACCTCTAAAACACTTATATTAGCAAAAGAAGGGCACATTAGAGCCCATATTATACAATTTCTCGTCATTAAAGAATAAGAATAAGAATAAAATTAAGTTAATATTATAAGAGTAACCAAGTTACAAACAATGCCAGGCTCATTATAATGTAAATATTATTTTCTTCTTTACAATATTCCTAAAGAACCCTTTACTTTGTAAAATATAAAAATTATTCAAAGTTACAGAATAAGAAAATAGCATACCTGACGTTTATCATGACTAGTAGAAGCTAAACAACCTAAAAGAAGACTGAACAACGTAGGGAGAATTTCCCTGAGAGTTCTCGGGGTATTGGTTACTACCACTTTCCAAACGTGTAGAGCTGCTTGACGGACCATAAGAGAAACATCAGATCGCCCCATGTACAATCCTGCAAGCACTCTATTTCTTCTTTCAGCTCCAAGTGCTCCAATAATAGCCTACAGATTGAGTTATATTAAGAATATTAGTCCAATGATAGGTAATTACTATACCTAATACATAAAATTCAGTTTAACTGAATAAACATACTTTATGGGACTGCTCAGTACCAAAATTGTCATCCTCATTAGCTGTCTCAGTACTCATCTTACCAGAAACACCTGAAATTCGATACAGCAAGTCTCCAAGGAGTTGAACAGAACTGAAAAATTCATATTTACTGTATCAAATTATAAGAGTGATATGATATGTAATAATTAATAAACTTTTCATTGAAAACCAAAATGCTCAATATTATCATTTAGAATTCCAGAGTTGCATTACAAAAGTACATTTACAAACCATTTATTTAATTAACAGTTTTGGTATTACATCTTAAAGTAAGAACCTACGAGTTAAATCAAAAAGGGAGATATCCACATACACTGTAAAGAAGAATTAGAAGTGGTAACAGACTTAACAAGGCAAATGCAGTTTACTATCAGATATGTAACACTGTGGTAGAGAAGAGAGGAGGCAAAGATTTCAAGCTACACACCTTTAAGACTATCTACCCATAATTCTGTATGGAGCTGAAGGTTGGATATTAACAGACCGACAGGAGAGCAGAATCACTGCTGCCGGAATGAAATTTATGCAAAGGACGATTGGAGAAACAAGGAGGAACTGAGTTTCCAATGAAAGGATTCGTCAGGAACTGCAGATAGCCCCACTGAAAGAGCTCCTGGAAACTTGTTAGCTAAAGTGGTTCGGCCATGTCATCAGGATGGAAAACAACGGAGATCCTCTAAAGACCATGGAATATGTCCCAGGTGGCAGAAGATCTAGGGGCCGCCCTAGGATGTCCTATCTCGACTACATTGAGCGACTCTGTAGGGCAAGGGGGGATGGACCTCCAACAGGCGAGGAACCAAGCTAGAAATAGGAAAGAATGGAATTACTGGCTCCCTCTACACTGAGGGGTACTAAAGAGGGAAGCTAAAGAAGAAGAATTGTTACTACATCATAACAAGATAAAAGAATTTTGCCAAAAGTAGTTTAATATTTTTGGAAAAAATCACTTTACCTCATGATAATCTAGTATCACAACTGTTAATTAAATAAATAAAAATATTAATATTTGGCTGATTCTGGAATATTGATATGTGGCTGATTCACACCTTAATTATGAATTGCTCTAAAATCTGTTAGACGAAATATTTACAGATTACGTTTCATAAACAGATTCCTTTCGATATAGGTTGGTTAAATAAAGGATAATTAATCATAAACTGATTAAAGTTCAATAAAAAATTACGGACTATTAAATGCGATTTTATGAAGAGAGGACAGAACTAATCTCTTAACAATAGGGGTCTTGTAATACCAGTGGGCACATATGTTGGAGAAACGTGGACCTTCAACAATAAAGATATCAAATGAGTAGTTAATTGTTTATCTAATGAACAAGAATTTGTATTCATTAAGAATAAAGATTAACAATAACAGTAATTGGCGACAGAAGAATCAAGGAATTGTTTTGGCTCTGCAAGGAAATCAGCATCTCTTTTTAGATTAAAATACAAAGAAAGGTAAAAAATAACTTGATTTTAGGTTGATAGTTGGCTTTATGTTGTAAGAAGTTAGCCCTAGGGGGGCTAATGGCTTTAGAATACACAAAATAAATTTATATTATGCCAGGCTGGCAACAAGTGCAGCTCTACATTTAGAGCAGTACTAATCAATACCAGAGTTGGGCAAAAATTATTTGATTGACAAGAGACGAATACTTTTTTATTCGATTGACGAGAGGAATAAATTTTTATTAAAATAAAAATACGACTAAACAATCCGAATACTTTTTTATTCGAATAAAAATTTGATTTTTTTTTTTTAAATTCACTTATTTTTTTACCACCTTCAATTTCTAGTGTATGAGGGTTCTATTTCACATATTAAGACGAGTACAAAATGAAAATGCTATCGATTTTAAGATCCCATATCGATTTATTTTAATTTTTTTAATTTCTAATACATAGGGGGCCAATGTTTAGGTTTCCGGATATGCAGATTATGAAAATGCTATCTATTTTAACATGGGGTATCGATTTATTTTAACTTTCTTGATTTCTTTACATGTTACAGTCCCTTTATACATTCTGAGGAATTTAGAATATGAAAAAGATATCGATTTTAAGATAGCGTATTGATTTATTTTTACTTTTCCAATTTCTAACATGTTAGGGTCCTTTTATACGCTTTGAGGAATGCAGAATATGAAAATTATATCAATTTTAAGATCTCGTATCGAGTTATTTTTACTTTTCCGATTTCTAATATGTTAGGGTCTCTTTATATGTTTCAATATATGCCAAAAATGAAAATGCTATTGATTTTATGATCGCGTATCGATTTAATTATCATGTTTCGATTTATTTTAACTTTCTTGATCCCGAACATGTTAGGGTCACTTTATATGTTTTGAGAAATGTAGAATATGAAAATACTATCGATTTTAAAATCAGGTATCGATTTATAAGAACTTTTCTGATTTCTAACATGTAAGGTCTCATTATATGTTTCAGTATATGCTAAAAATGAAAATGCTATTGATTTTATGATCGCGTTTTGATTTATTTTAACTTTCTTGATCCCGAACATGTTAGGGACACCACTGTGACAGTGGTGCACCTGGCCACATTTTTTCTGCCCTCCGTAGAAAAGACTAAACAAAGTATACTAATAAGTCTCGAAAACCTGGATTTGAAAATTCTCAAACAACTTGAAACTCTTTCCCGGTATGCTTTCCAGTTTTTGGTTGATCAAAATAATCTTTCTGTATTTTCATTCAATTCACTTTACACTTCCACTAGTCAGGATTGGATAATTTCCATTTAGTACCTTTTAAAATATTTTCTTAACACATATAATCAGTTTTTCAAAAATTTCATCTAAAAAATCACAAAAACAAGCAAGAAAATCTATACTGAATCATTCTATGGAAAAAGGAAGTATTAACTTTTAAAAATCATCAAGTTGTTTAGAAACTTCTGTAAATAATAAAATTGATATTGAGGATTCTAAAATAGATTCTCCAGAAATACTAAACTACAAGTGGAAAACTACCATCTCAGTTATAAATGAACATAATGAATAAAAATTCCAATAATTATGGAACATAAATTTGATACACTTCTGGAATTAAATGTTTACCAAAAGATTTACTTTCAGTTAAAAGATTAAACAATAACTGAAGGCAGAGTAGTAAATAATGCAAATAAATAATACATACACTGACCTTTCCATGCCTATTTTGGAAATATTTCTATATAAACTTAATTTATGTTTACAAAAACCTATAAGAAAAACAAGTATTATACTTTATACTCAAAATTAAGTAGTATTACCTATATCTGATTCTCCAGTTGTCATCAAAGAGACCTTTTTCAAGCTCTGGTAAAAGCAATGTTATAGCAGATTCTGCATAAAGATTGACAATTCTTTGACCAGCCTTCAGAGCTGTATCTCGAACATACTCATTTTCATCAGCAAGAGCCTAAAAATAAAATATACAACTTTTTGATATAAAAAAAAAAATTAAACTTACATTTAACAAAAAGTTCAATATATAAAGAATTTAACAATAATTTATTCATAAAAGAAAAACACATTTTAATTAAGTGCAATTCAATGAAACAATTACCTTCAAAATAGGAACTATAATTTCACCAATATATGGTGTAAATTCATTGGTGAAAACAACAGGCATATAAATAAACATCATAATATATCCATCTTTCACATGTGGAGCAATATCGGAACGCTCAGCAGAACTTATGATCTCTAAAAATAAATAAAAATATACATAAAACATAGAGAAGGAAGTATACAACTTAATACATAGTAGGATCAAACTGTGTATCCAATATACTTGGTAAACAATTTGGAGACTCATGATTTTATGTTAGGAATCTTCCAATATATCCTACAATTTATGATAGTCTTAAGAGAGTAATTTTGAAACAAAAAAAAAAAGTTGAAAACCTGGCATAAGTTTATGAAGCTTTTCAACACCAAGACCACCAACAACTTCACTCAGACCCTGTGCAGCTCCTGATCTGTCAACAGAACTTGTTTCCGAAGTTAGTGTCTTCATAAGCCATGGTAGCAGATCTTCAAAACTGGCTTCACCCATCCCACGTACCATTGCTCCCAAAGCTCTTGCTGATACACTGCGCACCTGAACAAAATATTATCATTAAGCACACCTTAATATTAAAATAAGTTTTAATATATTAAAAAAGAAATTTAGTCAGGAAAACCAATGATACATTATAATAATTTGTATGGATTTGCTGGTCGCATGAAAGATATAATTCATATATCCAACAACAATTCTGGTTAAGTTGTAATTCTTTTAAGAGGAGAAGAGAAGAGCGATTGAATGGGGATTTTTTTTTACTATGAATTCAGATTTGGCTAACCTTTTATCTATTCTAGCACTCTCTTTTTGTCAATTATTTTTTATTAATGATTGAGGCCTTTCACAAAACATGGTCACTTACCCAACATACAACAATATATCAATCAACAATCTGTAAAGTTTTTAACAAAATTGGACTTTGTTGTTTTTCTGCTAAAAACATCCTTGACAAAGCCATTAACAATACCAGTCCTAGAGGATTGCATGAATACAAAATAATTGATTCATTTTTTCGAAAATAATATTGTAATATTAAGTAGTGCTAATACTACCATGTATATGTATGTAAATCTTGGTACAATCTTTTATTATTATTTTTTTTTTTAACATTTGATTATTGAAAATTCTGATAATTTGAATGTGTTGTGAATTATTGGAATTCTTCTGCATATACTTTTCGAAAAATAGGTAAGAAAGAGAAGGAATTAAACTAATAATGTTACTAATTATTGATTAATTAATGTTACTCAGAATCATGGAAATATATCTGAAGTGACACATATCTTCCATGATCAGGGAAAAGTAAAAATGATAATGTCAAAATGACTGAAATACCGTAACTATCCCTTAGTGATGGTAGTTCTATAGCTGATAATTGTAACATTACAAACCGGTTTATTAAAACAGTGGTTGATGATTTATAAGCCATAATCAGAAGAAAATTACAATCCAAAATGTATTAGAAAAAATTCAAACCTATAACAGCAATGAAAGACTTATGAAGTAGGCACTGGTAGATATTAAAAGCGGATGACCATTTAATGGACTAGATCAAAGATCTAAAACTGTTTGCATGTGAACTTTCTTTAAAGAGTGAACGATCGGTGATTCAGAAGTGGGAAAGAGATAGGGCTCAGTAAGCCAAATCATTGAATTAAGTGGGTCAGTAAATTTATGCTGTTATGAATAAGAGCTAGTTTTTTTTTTATCAAGTTATAAGTCATAAAAAATATTAAGTTCATTGCTGCGGTTTTGATCTGAACCCTGTATAGAGCCGTTCTGCAGATCTTATAAAGGTCCTTATTTTATCCTGAATGACATTGTGGTCAGAACTATGTTACAACCAATTTATCACCTGTGTATTGTCAGTTACTCATTTTTATTGTAGTCCAATCATAAAATTATATTTAAATAAGTTATATACAAACCTCTGGCACAGGATCAAGTAATGAGGTCTTTAAACCAGGAATGATTGTTGGAAGATATGGTGTCAGATCTTTCTGGTCAGTCAAAGAGTACATATTGCCAATAATTTGAGCAGCCATTTTCCTAGTTTCGGTAGAGCGGTCCATAAAAGCTCTTTGAACAACAGGCATGATAAGGGCCAAGGAAGGAGCATCAATAAAATGTACAAATTGAGTGTCAAGCAGTGTTTGGAGGCAGGTAGCAGTTTTGTTGGCTGGGTCTTGTAATGCTTCTAATAAAACTGGAACGATTGCTATAAAAGGAAAAAATCACAGTTATAATAATTTATTATGATTATTAAAATACTTAATTGTACTATTATACCAGACTATCTACTAATAAAACACTGTAATATCGAATACAAGGACTTACATTGAATTTCTGGATTACGAATCACAGAACCAATCTGTTTAAGAGCTTCTGTTCCAGCTTTTTGAACCTTAACATGGGAATCACTCAAAACTTCTATCAACTTTGGCACAATACTTGGAAGACAAGATGATAACTGCTTTGGGGCACAATAAGCCATTGCACCAAGTAGTTCCACGGATCCTATAATATTGAAGATAATTTTCATACTTTATCGAAATGGCATGATTATATAACAACAAATTTTCCAAACTAGATGACTCTCATGTAATACAATACTAATGGCAATTATTTTCTCTTACACTTATCCCTCTTTATATTATAATGAGGATAAGAAGGGTGGCTATAATCCATTACCTGTTTTAGTTCTCCAGGAATCTTTTTCAAGAGCAGCAAGAAGTGATGGCAAAACTAATTTCACACCATGTGCTGAAAGTTTACTCATAACAACTTTAGCACAATCATCTGTAGCGTCACGTACATAAGGATTTCCATCTCCAAAACAAAGCAGCAGATGAGGTAAAACATGGACTATGTAAGGTTCAAAAAGACGACCAAGGACACTACAAAGCATTTCAAAAGCAAATAATGCTCCTAAAAAAATAAAAATAGATTAAGTTTAGATTTTATAAATAAAATACATAATTATATTGGGTGTCAGGTGGGATCTATACCCATGACATTTTGAACCAAGCACACTAGGACCCTTTACCCAGTCTGCTCAGCTACAATGTCCTCATTTATAGTCTTGTCTTTGATGTAAGGAGTCCAATTTTATCTATGACTGCATCGGGAAACAGGGATGATGAATATTGAATACACCTGTTTACTACTAAAATTCTTTATAAGAGTTGGCTATGTTAAGAATATTATTACATAACTTCTTAATTTTACTAGAAGTTTAATAATACAATTTTCAAAAGAAACTAACTGTGTGATAGATGTATAAGACTAACTTGACATTAACAGGCACAATTAAATATATTTTAAGAATGAGGTATGAGACCACCATTTTTAAAAAAATATATAGAACAGAACCAAGGAATATATTTTTTCAGTAACTATAAAAGCAAACTGAAGCTAGTGGACGGTCATCATCTAAGTTCAGGTTACATGATGGACTAATACGAGAATACTGTTTTAATTTCAAAACATGTTGCATACATAAACATACAACAGGTATAGATATTACTTAATAAATTATGATGGATCGAACAAACAACTCAACTCAAACTTTCAAACATGAACGAATTGAAATTTTGAATTGTTTTGATGTGCTTAATGAGTGGCTCAAGTGTTAAACCGGCAAAAATACAAATAAAAAAATATAAACAATTGAATAATACAAAGTCATGTACATATATCATACAATTTTCTTTTTCCATTAGCTAGAAATCCTAGGCATCTGGCTTACAAGTTTATTTTTTATTGTAAAGTAAATACCTATTCACTTACCTTCCCGATGTTTATAATTTTTTTTATCCTGTATGGCAGTAGTAAGGGTTGTCATTATATTTAACTGCTTCAGAACCAGAATCCCCATGCCCTTAACAATTCCAGCGAGGCCATAAGCTGCTCCCTTCCTTTCCCCATATGACTCTGACGATAATAATCTATCAAGAAGATTACTAACCAGAATGGGAGCCTCATCTTTAATACTAGGTACCAATGCTGGGAGGCAATTAGCCACAGCCTCTTGAACCTAGGCGGACAATGTAATAAGAAATAAAAAAAAAGAATAGGAAAAAAATTGTGTTATAAAAAAAACAAAAGTAATGCAGAAACATAAAATTAAGTATAGAGTTTATTTTAAAAATATACCTGCTGTGAAGGAGTAGACAATGCATCAATCAACTTAGCAACAATAGGTTTGATTTTTTTGTCATCCTTGTCAAGATGCCTGGCTAAACTTCCCATCAAAATCACTACCGATTGCCGTACAGCATCATAACTACTGCAATCAGGACCTTTATCCAAAACAGGCTCAAATATTGGTAGCAGAGTATTAACAGTATCCTGAAAGAATAAAATTTGTTAGGTTATTGGTTACCTGACCATTAGGATATTATTTTACAGTAAAGATTTGTTAATGAATGAAATTTACAAAGATTTTAAATGTAAAACTTTTACTTGCATTTTGAGTTACAAAAAAAAACCTTGGATAAAATTTGGGTACATGGTCATATAAGCAAAAAGTACATAGAACTAAGGTATTAAGAAAATTTAATTGGTTTATTTAAGATCTACAAAGAACTTCTATTGAGGAAAATACAAGCATATCAGTAAATAGTACAAAACTATATCTATATTTATCATCTACTAGATCAGTATTTTCATCTCATTGGCAATATTAGAAAAGGAAGGTCTCATTGTTAAGGGCACAGCTTTTTGTTACAATGGCTGTAATAGTGGGAAAATGACCATATAATAAAAACCTAGTGCATTTACCTGTCTGTAGTCGTCATGACAACTACATACCTGCAGAAGCTAATACACTATACAAACTTTTAAAAATATTTGAAACTATTGTATGAAAACATAGAACTTTATTAAACTTAATTGATATTTAGACAAATTTATTGTCTTTTTGACCCCTTTTCTTGAAAATGTCTGTTTGAAATTTGAAAATAAAAAATTATAGGCTATTGTTATAAAGGTCATAATAAATTTTAGTGAGTTTATAACAGGTTATTACGATCTGTATTCTCATTGTATTTAATAGTATTTTCCATTTTTCTTTTACAAAAACAAAGTTTATATTTATTATATTATAAAAATAATATTTATGATATTATAATTACATAAATAATTATTATTTTTTGTACTTATTCTCTGTGATTAAAAAAGCCATCAAACTTAAACTTTTAGTGGAAGATTGGCTCAATAAAATAGTATAATTCTACTATTTGAGTTTTTTTGACCGCACCCGGACCATATTCCTTTCATCATTAAACTTTTAGTGATTTTTTTTTCTTCTTTTTTTTTCACTTAAATTTGAGTTATTATTCAACTAACCAGATACCATGGGGACATGTACCCACCCATCAACTTTATGGAACAGACATATAAAATTCAAATTAGAGATGGATAAAATCACAGGGAACACTGTGATAGTATATAAAGTTATTTCAGCAAAGAGTTTATATTAATTAAGTGAATAAATATCATATTTTTCTAATTTCAGATAAAAAATAATTGATATCAAATAAAGACACACAATACCTTTCCATGTAGATCAACTGCAGCAAGAGCAGCGTTGAGCATGTTCAGCCTGACTGTTTCATTTCGATCACCAAGACCTTTTTCAACATAGAATTTCGCAAGATCAGCAATAATCTCAGGTGCTAAAAGAGGAGCAAGTTGTGCAAGAGCTAGAGCAACTCCACTCCTTGGTTCCCAGGTATCAATAGGTTTTTCAACAATACGACCCAGGCTATCAACTCTGGCTGGAACCATCTAAGAGAAAAAAACAACTTATTATAATGTATCAACAACCTAAGGTTATAAGAGGCAGTATTGGACTGATAAATTAACTATTCACATAATGTATAAAGTAATTAGGTTAGAATAGTAGAATATTTTCCTTTTTTTAAAACCTTACACATACTCTAAAGGTAAATGGGGCATGTACAAATTTAAATGCTGAAACCAAGAAGCTGATCTGAAGTTTTTACTTTCACTTGTATATGAAATATATAGTAAGGGGAAGTATTATGATTGTGAAAAACTGCAAATTCCAAGTTCGAGATCCAAGAGGTCCAAATAACTATGTCTCACAACAGGGTCTGTGTGTTTATGGTCATTCTAGCACAAAAACGAGTGCAAGTTCATAGGAAACTGAAACTAAATATTTAAGACGGGTATATACTAGAGGCGTGACAACAACTTTTCCGATAAAATCACCTGATCAAAAGTGCAACTTTATAGAATAATTATTCTGATTTTTTCGAAAAATTGTCAACTATAAATAAATATAAATTATGAAGGGATTTATTTAATAATTAATTTAAGGAGTAAGAAGAAAAATATTTGTCCCAAGTTCAAAACATATTTTCGAAAATAAGATTAGTAAAATAGGTGAATTATACATCAATGGAAAGCCAAATATTTTAGAAAAATCAATATTTTACATCGAAAGTCGTAGAAGGTAATGGAGAATGACAAGAAATACATAAATAAGACATCTGTTCTAATATGACTGCACAGGCGCGCATGTGCAATGAGTTGAATCTGATAAATGATTTTATGGTTATTTGATAGATAGTTTTATAATTTCATTAACCCTAAAGGCTTGTGTGTATATACAAGCCTTTCAGTAAAAGGATAACTCCATGAAATCATTCCAATATTATAATTCAATATACTTTAAATATTAATTCTATTACAACTGCATTCAATAATGCAGAATGTAAATTTTAATAAACTGGTATAAATTCATATTTCTGCCATACTTTTGCAAAGAAAAATGTTAAAAGTTTGCTATGATAACAAGTGTTAAAAATACTTTTCTGAAAACTGTAAAAATTGGAGTTAGTGAAATTGACAACTGAAAAGTTAATTTGGAAAATAAGTACCAGAAAGTATTGCCTAAATGACTAATATAGAAATATCTGCTCTGATACTAGCCAAGAATAACTTTCAATTCAAAGTAAAGTGGAAGTAAAAGTTGTGTGATTCACGCACCACAACATATTTTTTATTTTTCAATCCATTAATGTCTAAGAAATTAAATTAATGTCTACAAAAATATTTATATACTTAGATTGATTTCACTGGGTATGTACTGTTAAATCTTTGCTACATTTTTGAACCTTAATAAACACAGATATACAGGTAACTGATTGGAATGTTTTATTTTATGATTTCCATATACAAAAAAAATTCTGATGAAATAATGGGTTGATTAAACTAATTTTCTTGATTTAAAATAATTAATAGAACAATTTGTTTATTTTTTAAAAAAAAGAGAGAAGTTAATGGCAACTAATCAATATTATAAGACCAATAAGTGATTGAATAAGCAATGCTGATGTAAAATGTTTGATATGTTGACTAATGTTAATGTTAATGTTATTAATGTTCTTTTATAAAATAAGTAAATTCAAAACTTGTTCCACTTACATTATTTTTTTCATTGTATATTGATAGGAGATGGTCCAAAACTACATTTACACTAGTTTTTGTACTTCCAGATTGTAACAAAGCTGCAAGCGCAGATGCTGCAGCTTGCTGTATTTCAGCAACAGGGTGTATTATATCCTCAAGGAGCCCTTCGCACAATGATTTTGTCTCCTTTTGTAAGCTAGCTGCTTCCCATACTTTGTCAGCTACCTCTCTAAAATCAACAAAAGTAATATATAATGATTATTAGAGATTAATAAGGACACATTTGAATTCAGATGAACCTCCCTCTCCTTCACATCCCTTCAGCATCTTTATTTTTTCATAATCAAATACAGTAGAATCCCCCCAATAACTCTCACTATCAAGGGTCGGAGGGTTAAATATGAATGATCAAGATTATCAATAATAGGGAGTAAAAAAAAGAAATTCGAAATAACAAGATTAATATAAAATTTTATCAGTTACAAAAAATCACTTATCATAATTTATTGCTATTAACAATAGGGTTATTGATTAATATTTAAATTCACAGCTTGTGTTTAAATTCTCTTCTAATGGTACTGGGATGGATGTAGATACTTTTAGAATAGGTGAGTAACAAATAACTTATTTAAAAAAATTTATGAAATAAACTTTTAAAATATTGCAATGAAATAAACAGTTTAATAGATTGATTACTGAAAAACCTCTTGAATCGTTTAGCTTTGAATGAATGTTAAACTTACCTATTTTCAGTGACAACATCAAATTTCGCAACCCAAATTCTTTTAGCAAGACGGAAGGCCTGGTCGGCATTTTGTTTCGGTTTTGGGAAAACTGGCACAAGAGCAAGAAGAGCCTAAAGTAAAAATATAATAACTGTAATGAATTAAATAGAAACAATTATAAAAAACCAGTATACTTTTATTAATAAATAAAACAAAATAATATTCATAGGGGAAAAAAACATAGCCCATCACCAGCTTATTATTAATCTTTCTTTTCTCTAACTCAACTCCATCCACGTTTTCCTGCTCGAATCTTGTTCTTTGAGTTCAAAAGTTACTATCCATTGTTTATAAGAACATATCCAAACACTATCTACAACCTTCTTCAACTGACTTCAAATTACAATTATGAAGGCCTAATTTAATGACCACTAATCTCTTGTAAAATAATGATAGACAAAAAAATAAAAATACAGATACTCCTTGAATATAAGAAAAAATCAATTGGAAAACTTTTTCTAAGATACTTATTAGCATTATAACTAGAATTTTTCTGAAAAAAAAAAAGAAAGCAGAAAATGGCACTAGAAAATGGGGATGATCAGGTGACCAAAATAATTTTGAATTAAGTCTATTTTAAATATACAAAGCCCTGCTTTTAACAATTAGAGAGTAGAAACTGATGAACTTTCTCTTTGTTAAGAAAGTGAACAATGTTAAGAAAAATTTACAAAGCTAAAATAAAATTATAGATAATTCAGAACTATAGATAAAAGATGACAAATTCTTTTACTTACTCTAAGTGCAGCATCTCTAACATATGAAGAAGAATGCTGTAGTGCTGTTAGGAGAGTGTCTAATTCATCAGACGATGCAAAAGCACAACCCTGAGCACCAGATGATGCTTGAGCTAAATCTAGCAGGCAGTTACTGGCATGCTGCTGAACTCGTCCACCCGAAGAACCTAATAATCAATGAAAAGTAACATCACATCTGATCATCGGGTATTGCTGTAATATTATAGGAATAATGTAACATAACAGTATTCCAAAACAGAGATAACATCTAGGAAGAATGGTAAAATTAGAAAAAAAAAATTTTTCAGATCAAGTAACTCCCCTCTTCTAAAAGCTTCCGATTTAATTGAAGAATTGTATCAATAAAGAGGTTATTATACAGAAAAACTACATATTTTAAATTTATCATTTACTTCTGTATTTATTTTACTTCATTCTTTTTAAAAAAATTCTCAATATTTGCAGGGGTTACTAGATGATAACAGATTGAGTGAAAATTAGAGGCATGAAAGATGAATAACAAAAGGTTATTCATTATAATATTGTAGGATTGTATTATATTATTATACTATAATATTGTAGAATGTAATGCCGGATTTTGTTAATTGGTAAATATGTTATAAAACATAAATTCACTAATTGTTCGATCAAACAAACATCTATTAAGTTAGAAAAAATATTCATAATAATTATACTGTAATTATGTGCAAGCACTACAATCTAACAAAAAAAATTACATACATATAATATCAATGCAAAGCATCATAATTTGTTTTCTTGGAAGGAGAGCAGGACTATGAAGGTCTGGGGCTTTATCACTAGAGCTTCGTAAACGTGCTCGAGCACTTAACAAATGCAAAGCTGTAGACACAATGGGATCATTTGGAGATTCTGATGAAATAGCAGCCTTTAAGGAAGGCAAAATGTAACTGATGACAGGAGAAGTAATCAACTTTACTTTCTCATTGATTTCATTGATCATCCACCTCATTGCTTTACCTGAAATTTAAAAGTTTAAATAAATAAAACTATATAACACTAATAATCAAGCCAAATAAATAGAGTATCTTGCTTTATTTGTATTTATTATTAATTAAATATCTTACTTAGTTCCTGCTCAGCCCAGGCACTATCAATAGTACACTTAGGGCGAAGAAGTCGAAGTGCTGTATGAGAAATTCTGCTAATAGTGACAGCAGAAATAGGAACAGTGATGAATGCAGATTTATGTAATTGTAAATACAGTTGAGATAACAATGGAGCACAAAGTGCCGAATGTAAACCATGAACAATCGGTGGCACTACAGAAGGAAGATTATATGCCAATTCCAATGGTGCTCCATCCACAATACAAGATAGTAAGCTAACTGCTTTTTTAATTCTTTCTTCACCCTAAAAGAATTTTTAATTAGAAATATAATCTACAATCAAGAATATTTTTTTAACAAATCAAGCAAAAATCATTTTTAATCCCATGAAATAAGTTATCAATACTTAAATATCTATATAAATAATATCAGAAAAGAAAACTGTGTAACGTTATGTAAACTATCAGTTGGCATTTAACGTGTAAAACAAAATTATACATACAGAAAGAATTAGATTTTCTTTGTTTATGTAATACTGTGTTGAAATTTTTCTATTTTCTTATACTGACCAGTTATTTAGAAGTAACAATACCAAATTGAGAATAAAATACAAATTTACCCATGTCAAAAGAAAATGGAACATCATTTATTTTTAACCAATCAATCATATTGTGCTCTCAGAAGTTAGAATGTTAAATTATGGTTACATAATTTTTTTTTAATGATGCATTATCTATATTTTATATATTAATCTGGTAAATCTAAAATAAATTTGTATTCTTATAGTACTGTTTAGTTCTTCCAGTTTTAATCTAACTAATAAGCCTAAGTATGCAACTCATACTATAAAGGAAAAGATAGAGATAATTAGATATCTCGAAAAAAATTAAAACAGAAACTTCAGAATGAGTGATTTCCATACTGGTAGAACACAACACTATTTATAATCCATAGCAACTTTCTGAAGAAGAGATTGGAACCATAAAAGCAATGTTATACAAAATGTTTCTGGACAATATTGCATTTTTCTTTTTTGCAATGCAGTGCTTTTTAATAACATGAAAACAAGAAATATTTGATATTTTGATTTATTTTATTTTAGAAAAGGCCAGGTACTAAGATGAGCAGCTACTGGAATGACAAAATACATACTTAATCTTAGTAAGTATAAAGATAAGGTACATACAACATCAACATATCACTGGTCCAGAATAGAAATTACACAACTGTATAGTTTGTGAAATTGACCTAATTGTGTTGGCAGGCTCAAATTTGAAACTGAAATAATTATACTCGCCAAAGGAGAAATTTTGTAAGCACAATTGTATTGGATTTACAAACATCTAGTAAAAACATTTAGGAGCCTGCCAAGACAAAAGGTCAATTTCACAAAATTTTACAGTTGCATCATTATCCTTCCGGAGCAGCAATATGAACATTGTAGTAGGGTACTTAGATTGTCTAAACAGGCTCAGATCACAGATAAAACACATATTTCAAACGCCTTTCTTTTTATCTAGAGTCATTTATCTTTAGTGTTTCTGTCAAAACTATTGAAGATTGATAATCCAGCACAATTGCTAATTTGGTGTAATTAGGGTACAGGACGTACTGGATTAAAGAACTACTATTTTAATAAGCAATTAAAACAAAATCATTGTGTTCTAGTATGAACACTTAATAATAATAATAACATACATTTGTTTGTGTTAATTTTTCAAATTTTGAGCCAACTATAGGCAAATATTACTCAAATAGAATTTATCTTAAAGATAAATTATGAGCTAATATTATTATTCATAATAGTTAGTCATTATAGTTCATAATTTATCATTAATATAAATTCTATTTGAGAAATATTTGCCCAAACAAAGTTTGCTCAAAATTTGAAAAATCAACACAACTAAATTTATATTACATTAAGAAAATAGTAATAAATATAATATAAACAACTCACAATCATGAGAGATAGTTGACCGTGGATAACTTATAACAGGAGAAGATGGTTGTGGGGTGCGGTCAAAATAAAATTATCATTTATCAATTTTTATTTTGACCACACCTCCAACCATCTTCTCCTCATGTAAATATCTCACAACATCTAAAGACATTAAATTATGTTATAATCATTAATTTAGTAATACCTTGCTTAGTTTTTCTCTGATGGCAGCTTCTTTTTCCATCTGTAATTTCACAGCTTCCTTCTGTTTTGGAGTTAATTCAGGTTCCACAGACTAAAAAATACACACAACTATCAATATACATGAAAATTAATGCTAAGTAAAATAACAATATCATATAAATATTTACTTTGCCTTCTTTCCTTCTTTTTTCTTCAAGTTCTTTTCTTAGCGCTAATTCTTCCTGCTGTTCTTTAAATGAGTAAACTTTACTCTCTCTTTTCATATTTTTAATATTCATTGTTGCTTCATTTTCTTTGCTAGAAAAAAATCAAATCATGTAACACACAAAATACAAATAAACATTATTAATGCAATGCATATGCATACACTCATACAAATTGTTCTCACCTCTGTAAAATTGATTTATCAAAGAGCTCATTTGGAGGACTTTGAAAGATAGCATATTCCATTGGAGTAACATTCAAAAGTGTAGCATCGGCAAATGTACTATTCACATTGTCTAAAAGGGGTTGCAATATTGAAGATGAATTGATTTCTGCTATAGTATTCAAGGCACCTTCATAAGCCTAAAAAGAATATAAATTTATCAAAACGATATAAAATATAACAAAAAAAAAAAAGTCTTAAAGGAAAAAACTTACTGAATGAGGTACAAAGTCATCAATTAAAAGTTTGATAAATTTATCACGATAATGCTTGACAAACTTGACAGGTTCTAGTTTCAAATGTTTTATAATCTTCATCCAAACATTTCCCTGGGTTGAAGCTAAAAAAAAAAATCACCAATGTCTTACATAGACAAGATAAGTAATAAAATTATAGAAATCCACATAGGTCTATGACAGATGTTGAACAAGGAGGAGGAAAGAGCTTCTTTTAAATGGTGTTTAGATTCGTAAGGATGGGAAAATCAATGCGAAAGGCAAATAAGCTCAGAGAGAAATATAAAATATCAGGCCTAAATGTGGAATTCATTACAACATTGTTGAATGTTAAGGATCCAACCAGTAAAATTTATGAGCTTTTGCTAGATGAACAGGTACTTTGTTTGATTGAAGTAGAATTTCCGCATTTTTTTGATTTAATCAGATTAAATATTTTGTCTTTAATACATACTTATGTAAAAATAAACATATAGCAAGACAATTTTTCCACATAAAAATTCCATTCCAAATTCAAACAAAATTATGTTTTCCATTAAGTAATAACTTTGGTTTATATACTGCTGATACTGTTAGTATGCCAGTAACTGGACAGCAGTGGCTCCAGTGTCACTGGAGAAGCCAATGTTTCAATGGTGTGACAATAGCTGGAAAATCCAGCCAATCAAATATTTTTGTTTGGCTCTTCATCTTTAGCTTTAAGAGAACTGAAATCATTTTATTTCTCAAACAATAACCAATATGTAAGAACAGAGACTGATTAATGGTTGAATTTCTCTTGGAGTGAAATCAATAACCGTCAATCAACACATTTGAAGCAAGTCACTGATAGGGAAAGGATGATTGTAGCCCTTTAATCCAGTAATTCTACCAATTCTTTTTATTTAATCTATCTATCTATCCGTGGTGCTACAGCCCAATTTGGATCTTGGCCTCCTCAATGAGCCTGCAGCTCTTGTCTTGTCTTGTGCGGCCGCTCTCCAGTTAGGAATGCTCAGAAGTTCCCTGGAATCCCTGATGACGGCATCCCTCCATCTAAACTTTAGCCTGCCTCTACCTCTGGTCCGATGGAGCCTACAGTCCAGCAACCTCCTCGGGATCTCATCCCATTATTTTCATTAAATGATGATTAAAAATACCTTCCAAACTTTTAATGCACTAATGTTCAGCTTACTGTTTACAAATTACTAGTGAAAATTATAACTTACTAATAATTGAATGATGAGAAGGAAGAATGGCATGAAAAGCTAGCATGTTTTTATCCTCTTTTGATAAATTAGTACCAGAGCAGATAAGTGTAATGGCATCAACTAGGTGTCTTGGTTTAACTTCAGAATTATTCTCAGAACCTTCACGATTTTCTTTTCCATGATTCTAAAAATTAATTAAACTTTTAACTAAACAGTAAGGTATACAACTACAACAAATAGTCTTAACTATTTATAAAAACAAAAGCTCAGAGTGAGGAAATAACCAACAAAATCTTTTAATAACAATTTTAAGTACTTCAATGAAATAGTTGGTATTGTACTACTTGAACTTTAGTTTAATCATTGACATTATCTTAGAATCACATATATCTGCCTGGCAATTACCTTATCAATTGGCAAATACCTTAGGCTTCAAGGAAATTGAACGAGTAAGATTTAATGAAAGATGAACACAATTGTTGGATTAGAATAAAAAATTAACAAAACTGGACCTTTAATCACTTCATCCTCTTGCCCTGCAAATATGAATCTATTAGGACCAGTAAAAGGTAACCTTCATATAGCTTGCTCATCCTAACAAGGAAAGGATCACACATATTTCACATGGATTTTTAGGTAATAATGAAATGCTCAAAATAATGAAATGCTTTGAATATTTGAAACCAAAGCTCTCCAGGAATTCAGGCAAAATCTGGCCGACACTATTCCCCTTTGAGGGATATTTTTCTCCTGCTTCACATAGAATGCAGGAGTCTGAAATTTTTAACGAATTGGCACCAGAACTTTAGGCATTTAAAAAAAAAACTGAATATTTTCCCAGACCAGATATACACTTTTGTTTATAAGAAATCTGTTTTGGAATTAACACATACCATCATAGCATTTTTAAACACCTAATGTTATGGTGTGAATTTGTTATAAATTTGAGATTCCAGAATTGTATATGTCGACCAGGAGAAAATTGTAAACTTTTTTGAAAAAAAACTTAAAGGGTGTAAAGAGTAGGCCAAAATTTTTAGTAACAAAACTTGCTATTCCATTTTCATAAAAATTAGGGACTGTTTTTAGAGTGTAGATTCAAAATCTGAGCTTGGTTTTGGTACAAACTAACATTTTCCTAACATTCAAAATTTGGTATTTTAAAAACTCTTTGAAATTGTACCAAGCATAATACTTTTTGCACATTGATTTTCATAGAAATTAGGAATAACCTGTTTTTTTGAGGATGTGAAATCCAAAACCCAAGCTTTTTTTATGGCACAAAGTAACAATTTCTTCCAAAATCACTATTTTGTATAATTTTAGACATTGTTAGAAAGCTTAATAATTGAATATTTTGATGGTTTATTTATTTTTTTCTATTGTTCTGCTATGAACTGGAGATACCTAGGGACTAAAATCATTTATTTTTCTTGATCAGGACCAGAGACATAAAATAAGATGTGTTTTACATATCAGCTTTCTGATTTTTTGATTCAGATTCACCGAAAAAGTTTCAAAATCCATGAGACACATGTGAGATCCTCTCCTTGAAATGTGTGACAGCAGGGTTGAGTTTATATCTAGGAATTCCAAATTAATATAAAATTTCTATCAAATTTATTTATCAGGCTAAAAAGCTTTGGAGATATTGTTACTAATAACAATATGAGTTATGAAGTAAGGTCTAGACCTTACTTTATAACTCGCAGATATATAAAAAATCTAGTTCTGATGAGGTGAAGATATTAGATATGTAACTTCTGAAGGTTCATTTCATTTAGTAAATATATTTAGTACCTATAGTATTTGTCAAAGTTAGCAAAAAGCTGTTAGCAAGTACTTGTAATTAATGGAAATGAATACATGTTAACATGTATTTGGCAATAAATTAACAATAATAATAAAAAAAATTTCACCTGGAATTTATTTGACATAAGCAAGGAATTCAATTCTTCTAAGAGAACAGTTGCAATCTGTGTACCCTGAAGTGATGAAAACATTCTTAACAACGCAGGCTTACATTTTGTTTTTACTTTATGATTAACAAGACACATAACAAGAGCTCGGTATACTGGTCCACCATTCCCAGAATCAACCAATCCAATTGAATCTTCCATTAGAATCTTCTCACATAATGTTACAATTTGGCAAAGAGCTGTGGAAACAAAGTATTTATTTAATTATTTTTTAGTGGTATTCACAAGAGTCCATACATAAATTGGATACTGCTCAGTCAAAGATGCAATATAAATAAATAATAACGCAACCATAGACAGTGTGATTATTTAACCTAAATAGACCCTCATGGTCATTTGCTTACTAATCATGAACAACTACTAACCATTAATTAAATCTGTACCACTACAACCCTTGAAGAGTCAGGTGTGCAGTACTTTGTATGGAAGTACTGTTACAACATAAATGGTTGTGCAAAGTGGTAATATGGTCAGAATCATGCTCGACCACAAGATATTTACCCCACTTAATGAGGATAGGTGGATCCCGGAGGGCTCCTGAACCTAACAGGGCTGACTCACGGCTACAGTGAAACAGAAAATAATTATCTGCCTCAGCTGGATTCGAATCCGGGTCCTAAGAGTAAATAGCACAGTGCCTTGACATTGAGCAATCCATTCCCAACTACTAAATATATTGATCCAAATAAAAGTTTTAGTTTAATTATAGCTAAACCATGAATATAAAGAACAGGTAATGACATTTTTTCATTGTTAATAAAATCTAAATGGATGAATTCATATTCTGGTACTTTTCAGGTCAGTGTTTTCAAGACAGAAATCATTATAACAATAGATTTTTCATAATAACATGTACATATAATAGATAGAGCAACTAAAATTAACGTTAAAAAAATGAAAAATTGCATGGACTTCATAAACAAAGCTTATTACCATCACATGATGTTTGTGTCAGAAATCGCTCAGAAATAAAAACTTGTTTTTCCATATCCAATATTATGCTATAAAGAAAAGACAGTTTCGAATCCAATGGATTATATGAAGATATTTTTAAGAGAAGGCAAGCGGCATATAAACCTTCTGTCACAACTGGTACCTAAAAATAAATATCGTTTAAAAAGGTTCACAAAATATGAATGAAAAAATTATAAGAAGTAAGTCAGGAAATAACTGATAATTCAAAAATAAGTAATCATTCGTTCATCATCATAATCATACATACTATATAAAAGCAGAGAAAATGTTTTCAATCATTCCAATAA
Organism: Halyomorpha halys; assembly: GCF_000696795.3. Classification (NCBI taxonomy): domain Eukaryota; kingdom Metazoa; phylum Arthropoda; class Insecta; order Hemiptera; family Pentatomidae; genus Halyomorpha; species Halyomorpha halys. Next base: position 808,127 of record NW_027115162.1, on the reverse strand, counting down.
ATGAGGGGGTTGCAAACAAAAGCATTGAGAAAATGACTAAGATGAAGGGTGTCATGTACTCCACAATATGTTGCTAGCAGGTGAAGAGGCTATAAAAAGGATTAATTATAGAGCTTCGTGTAGTAGGCTCAGGGTATCAGGCAAGATGTAGTATTAAAGTAATACCTTTGTGAGGGATAGAAACAAATGATAGGAATGATTCAATTAAGACAATGTTTTAATGGAGACAATTTTTTTTTTTAAGGCCGGAACTTTGCTAGAGTAATTTTAATAATACTACAAATATAACTAACAATAGTTAGTTACTAAGGAGAAGATAAAGGCATAGAATAGGACAGGGAAACAGTAACAGTAAACAGCAAAAGTAACTTATCACTGCATTTCCCAGAGCTTTGCAATGGGATTTTTATTTTGTGGCAGATCCATGGAATATATTTAATCTAAATTAAGTTAGTACCCATTAGGATAACCAGCCTTTTCCCCCTTACTTCTCTAGTCAGAGTACAAAAATATGTCAAATTCCAATAAATAAACAATTATAACTAATAACCAATTGTTTTAACTCTGAAAGGCATTCTACTCTAGACTAATACTAATAATATAGTATAAAAATAATAATATACAATAAATATTTATTACCTGAGATGATTGAGACACTGACTTTTCTATACTTTTCATGAGAATAGGTATAAATTGTAAAAGTGAACTGGCCGTTCCAGATTGGCAACAGGCAGACATAACACCAATATAAGCAGTTCTCACAGCAGAAGTTGATGTTTTCAAGCTAAATCCCTTTTCCAACCCAGTAAGGACGCAACTGGGAACTTCAGTAATAAATTTATTACACCAAAGAGACATCATCTCCAGACAATGAACCAAGGTTTTTTCATGAACTGTAGAAGAAAAAAAAAATTAAAATCTACATAAATTTAGTTATATATAACACAACAAATACTCATATTAAATAATTGTAAAATAATGACATTCATTTCAAAGCCATTTCAAGATGGAAGAAAAGCTTTTCAAACCTAATTTAATCAAATTAGAATAAGTCAAGAAAATAAGGGAGAGGGAACCAGTAAGGTCCTTACAACAAAATGAAGGAAATTACCAAGTAAAATAGAGAAGAGTAAGGAACAAGTTATACCGGACATTTATACTCAAGGAAATACTAAACAAAATACATGGAAAATATAACCATTATTATAGAACTATTAATGTGAATATTGAACTATGAATATTATAGAAGTACTATTCATTGTTTTCATTCAAAGACATCTACGATTAACAGGACCAAAACTGTCTATGAAGATCCATGAATATCTCAATGAAATTGGTGGGAATGAGGACATACAATCCTAAATTCTGAGTACAGATATAAGAAGTATTTGAAGCCTTTAAAGTTGAAATTGACTAAAGACAAAGAAATAATCTCTTACCAACGTTGTTTAAATTTCAATCTATCAACTATACAACCCATGAATCAAAGCCACCTGAATTATCCTAGGCCATGTGTCTCTTTCCTGTCCAATGATCATTCAATTCCTAACTCCAAGTAGTTTCCGGGAATCAAAGTCTTCCCTTATGCCTGGACTCATGAATTTCATTAAACAGAATTGTCATTGGAATAAAATCTTCATTTTTCCTCGTTACATGTCCGCCATAATCTAAGTTAAACAAATTTTGGAATATTTTGTTTCTTGAAAAGGGTATACAATTCTTGATTTGTGCAACATCACACTTGAACCTCCATGATTCCACCATAGAATGAACAGAGGATCTTTTCATAAATTAGGAAAACCGATTCACTGCACTTGCTCAGTATTTATGTCACAGAAATATAGCTTAGTACTGGAGAGGGAGGATGTAGGTAACTACGAAGGAGAATATAAGACATAAAAACATCTGCAAGACTTACCAGTATGAGGCCTGATTTATCTGGTGATATCGTTTTCTACATCTACCTGACACCCAAGATATGCAAATTAAGAAAGTCAACAAATTATACAAATTGATTCAATTTTTCCTCCCCAATTCGGACTTCCTCGCTCAGGAATGTTTGTTCTCCTGATATAAAACACTTTATTTCGTTCTCGTTCGTCATACTAGACCTGTTTTCCTGCCAGTGTCAGCAGGGACAAGGAATAAGTAAGAGGCAGCCTGAAATGGTCATCCCGTATCAATATCACTGGCATATCCAAGCGGGCCCTGTTAGATATTCTGCCATCTGTTTTAATTTTTTCCAGACGATTTTCTCTAGGCTAATGATAAAATGCTGTTTATATTGGCTCATTAAAAATAAAATAGAATCAAATCACAAGAAAATGGAGTGGCCCATATCGGAATGAAACAGAAGATTCTTGTGAGAAACTCACAGACTCAGATAAACAATGTAAAGAATATCTGCATACAAATAAATGAAGATAAGACAAATGGATGAAATAAAACCAAAAAACACAACTGATATACAAGGTTAGCAAAAATGAGAGAATATTCCTGATAGCAGGCAAATTTTACTAATTCAGCTCAACAATAACTACAATAAGTGCCTAACTTAATCAGAATAGTCAACCTACAAGACCCCAAGCAATGTCAGGAAGCTGGTGATATAGTTTTTATGAAAGTTGTTTATTTCCTTCATAATGCTATACATCAACTGGCCTGATCCCTCTTCTGTGGTGGAAAAAAAGACAATAAACCTTAAAGTTTTATAAATTTTATATTCTGTAGACAGTCTTTATAACATGATTGTAGAAAGGCTATGTTTTTTTATACTTACTTAAGAGTAAAAAACTACTACATTGACAATTTGTTGTTATAAAATTTTTACTATGTTCTTTTCTAAATCCTTGATTCAACTTACTAATACAATACTCATCTTTTTAATTAATGTGAAGGTGATAGCAAATAATTATTGATGATAAAATAGTTTTTTTTACAAAAAAATGAGGGTAAAAAACGGAGTCCAGTCCCCATCATCTTTGTGTAAACTTTAAAAATCTAATCTATAATACTTGTACAATGGGTTCACTAAATCTTGGGAAGACTCTGAAGGGACAGATCTATCACCATCTGTCCCTTCAGAGTTACCCAACAATTGTTTAAATATTGATCTTCATTTAAACCACAATCACAAAAAGATCAAAAATAGCCTTACCTATTTTTATGATAAAACAAATGTACCTAATCTATTGCTCCAACTCCTGTAACTCTTTCCGTGGTATAATAGGAAAATGTTTTACCATGAAGATCATTGATCAATCTGTCAGACTCCTCTCTCCCGATGAAAGTAGATCAAAAAAACAGACAAGCACTAACATGGTCACGAATAAAATTACAGACTCTTCTAGAGATCTAACCAAGTATTCGCTTGCTTATACTATATATTGCCCTTTGTGTCTTTAGTTTCTCAGCTGACATTTTGGAATTAAGATGCATATCAGGACTGCTCTACATAATCATAAATGTGAGAAGTTGGTAAGGGGCCATATGTAAAACAAAACCATATGGACAAATGGAATAAACAGAGAAATTAATGTAATGAATTAGGAATCAATAGCCCATGGTAGACCAAGATGGATCAAGTTAATTTAGTAAAAAAATTTAAAGGCCTTAAAACCAGTGGAAAACATGAGATATAAATAAAAGTTTTAATTGAACTATATGTGCAATAAGTAATAAAGATATAAATAAAATATATTAAACAGAGAAGAATGAATACCTTCAGTTTCCAAAATTTTAATAAAATGCTTAGAGGCTTTTTCAGCCAATGGTTGAATACTGCTTCCTGTAACAGCATTATAACTAAAATTTCCAATGCCCTGAAAGATACAAAATAATAAATAAACAATGATATATTATTTTGAATAACAATGATATATTACTATGAAAAACAATAATATATTATTTCAATATATAGAAAAATATTATTAAACTATACCTGCAGTATAGATATTTTGTGATCTGCAACTGTAAGTTTTCCTTGAGAACCATTAAATATCTGGAATAAGTAATCCAATAATGAAGATAAAGCATCCGGATCACTGCACTGTAGCGCTAGATTTTTACATGCGATAGCTGCTTGATTTCTTATATCTTCATCATTACAGTATAAGCTTGCTAAAAATAACATTAATTAAACAACTTAGCAAGATTTTTGTTGTAATTATATAAGAATGGTACCATGAAACTCAGCATTTTATTTGTATTTCAGTTCTTTTTAAAAAGAATAGCTATTAGTAGGTCTATTGAAATAATTTTAATTTTGAAAGATAAAGGATAAAAAATGACGAGGAAAGTAATTTAACTTATAATTTGATCAATAGAACATCCAAAAAATTTCATTGTATTTATTCAACATACTACTCATTTTTACGAGCCAAATAATATTAATCAATACTGCCAATTTTTCAAAATGATGAAATAGCCCTGAGAAAGACCTGATCTTTCAAGGGTGACATGACATATTTCAGTAATGGCTGGTAGAATAACAGTAATGTTTAAAAATACTTATTAGTCAATTAATTTTTATTCCTCCATATTTTTTCGTGAATATTATTTTCAAAATGGGGAGTCAATTTATATTCAGGTCAACCTAATCAAAAATACTCAGCGTTAAGGAGTAAAGCTGCACCAGTTAGTTACTTAGCCAGCAGCTTTGATGGGAAACTCAGTGCAATTCTTTTGGCTCTTGACTTCTCTGGATGTGCTAATGCTGAAAATTGTGCAAGAGCCATAATTCTTATTGACACACAAGCTGCCATTGTCAGTTTATACATCAACAAGCTCTCTTGAAGTTTTCGAAGGAAGAGAGCTTCTCATCAAGGGGTCAACCGTACCAACATGATACTGTAGTGAGTTCTTTTGCATGTGCTAATCTGGGAAAATTAACGGGCCTAGCCAAAGAAGGACCCAGAGGCCTATGCCTTACTTTCTGACTAGTTTATTATGGCTAAGTCTTATCAATGCATCCCTGAGACTTAAGTTGCAGCAAATTTACCAACAGTCTGCCAAAGGGGAATAGTAGGCTGCTCTTACAGTCCAGGCAGCAGCATACCACCAGATCTTCCCCACCATGTGTGGGTTGCTGCCAAGGTATCACCGGCAATGATCACTTGGGTGCTCTTCTTCATAGAATTCGAGTGAGAGAGGATCCTCCCTTTTTCTTTGTATACCCAATAGCCTCTTGTATGACTGCTTTCCCTCAAGGAGATAAGATAAAACGTTAAAGATAACAAAACCAAGTCGCTAAAATTGGCAATACTTTATTGGGTTGCCAGAAGTCTTAAGGCAGAAGTTTGATGGCCCTGCGACATAGGGAGGAGGAAAAAAGAAAAGAAAAAAATCAAATAATATTTAGAATGTATAAATAAATATAAATATTAATTATAAAAAGAGGAATATTTTGTCTTAAATACAATCAAACCATATATGTTGAGATTATGTTTATAATATGGCTGCATACCTGATATTGTTTTACCAATAGTCATAGCATATTGGCTAAGATCAAGAGAAAGACTTCCCAAAATTCTACCTACTACATGGAGAGCTAATTCTGGGTTTCTTAGCATAGACTTTTGTAATGAGGGTAAAAGAGTATCAGAGAAATCAACATGAGAGGCAAGATGAAAAACTGGACGACAAGATTGAACAACATATGGCTCAATTGGAGTTTTGCTCATTATTACCACTTTGACAATGAGATCAAGAGTCTTAGCCTGAAAAACAAGTGAAAAATTGAATTACAAGCACAAATATTCTATAAATAACTTTAAAAATATAAAATGAATAATAACATTGAATTTTAAAAACAAAAATACCTTATGATTTGTTATATCAATTGATTTTTTATCACATAAATATTTTATGAAGAAGGAAACAAGAACAATGGAATGTGTTGTTTCAGGTAAAGACAAAATTTCTTTCTCATAAAATGATAAAACTGAAGGGTTTGAATTCCAAAGTGTCACAAGAATATGATTAGCCTTCAATATTTTTCTAAAATAATAATAAAATAAAATAATAGTGGATGAAATAATAAATAGAAAAACAATTTTACAAAAATTATCATATACTTGTTGAGACTCACTTCTTGTGACCAGATCCCAATATAGATGAATATAATAATGATTGTCCATTTAAGATAGTCGCAAATTCCTGTTTAAACTCATCTTTACATTTATTTATGGCATTAGAAACCAATAATGTTGACCATGACAAAGCATGTAGGCTGGATTGGGCAGTACTTTTCCTATAAAAATATTATAAATAAGTTACATCGGTTACCAAACAGTACTAATAAAAATTGACAAGAACCATACGTAGCCACAATGTTTGCATTATACGTCGCTGCCTCAAATATGACTGGGCAGAGGTATTTAAAAGTCCAATGAGGATGGGCAATGGCCAATGATTTAACAAAGGTACGAACATAGCTCTGAGATACTGCATCACTGTACCTTGGAAGTGTCAACTGTAATACTTTGCAAATACCTCTGGCAATATTTTCACTAAAAGCTGAAAATAAAAAAGTAATTATTACACTCCTTAGAATGTCTTATAATAATCAAGTAAACAAAGTGGCCTAACATTATAATAGATCAAAATAAAAAAACACCGGCAAAGGGTAAACTAACCTGAATTTGTCAAAATAGATTTCAAGCTCTCAAAAACAGCTTTCCTTTCATTTCTACTTCCACTTTGAATCTTTAGTGGCAGATCTTTTAAAACTCGACTTAACTAAAAACAACATACAATTAGTATTGAACAGAAACCGATTTTAAATTCCACGTGACATTTACAAACCTCTTCGTTGCAAGCCATTTTTTAAAAGTGTTATGCTTTTCTTTATTGTAGCGCTTGATGTTTACTTTGAAAATATTATTTCACAATGTCATTATTACCATCTTAGACCGACGTCAAGTATAACACGTTAGGTTAACAAAGACCATTGAGTCCACATACAGTAGTTTAACTAAAACCCTTTCAACTCACTCCAAAGAAGTTAATGTGATCTGCTATGCATCATTAATAAAACCACCTGAGGATTTCCGGTTGATTAGATTCCTACTTTTTATTAATTTAATATATAAATATTATTCTTAAACTGGTTGCTCTATGATAATTCAGCATAAACTTCTTGTGAAGTAAAATCATACACTGTTGATACTAATACTTACAAAATAAATCTTAATATTTTTGTTTCTTTCCAATTGTCGTAGCTTTCACAATGTCCACGAAAAAAGATGGACTAATATACTCTTTCAAACTATAATATTCTACCATACGCATAAAAATATTTATTCATATATGAAGATTGTTGATTGTTGATTGACTGACGAAGCCCTGCAACGTGGGGCGAAACGTTGGCTCAATAAAATAGTATAATTCTACTATTTGAGTTTTTTTTTTACCGCACCCGGACCATATTCCATTCATTTATTCATATACAATGGGAATATTGATGTTACAGTGAATGTTGTATTAGCAAAGAATATTCCTAAAAACAAACGAAGTATAGAAATAAAAATCTTAAATTCGTGAATACTTTAACTATCTCCTTTAACAATTTGACCAATTAGTGGTCTTTAGGAAAGGATCTGCATAGCGTTATCACAAAAAGGGGTTTTGCAACTTTTGAAAAGGACTCTAGTAGATATTTTGCGATTTTCGGACAAAACTAGTCTTCAATTGTAATTTTGGCAGACTACATAATCATTTAAAAACATAGTTAGCTTACTTGACATCAGATTTGGCTAAAGTAGCTCTACCATCTAACATTTATTGCTCGAGCATCTTAAATTAAATTGTTAAAAATCAGAAACGATCTGTAAAGGGAACGGATTGGAAAAAAAAAATACGAAAGTAGAAAGGAACCAGTACTATGGAACAGGGTGGCAGGAATTGGTCATTACAAGCTAGGATTTGCTGTTTCCGTGAGAAAGGTAGCAACGAGCGGAGGGCTAGCCGGGTCCGATCGAGCACCACAAACTGGATCTGATGATTGATTTATTACGCTTTCGGATTGAAAGATCGCCTTTAACAGCACGGAGGCAGTTCGATACAGGTTTCAAATATCACAAAATGCCTATCTTAGCTTGATAATTCTACTGCGGATATTAAGTGGCGTGATCCCAACTCCTGAATTGGGATCGCAAAGAAAGTTTATTGTTTAACGACGACCAATTTGTAGTGGTTTTGTTATATATGTGGGTGTCGCTTCTATCTGTGCTATTCATACAGTTGAGGAGCCCAGGCAGGCTTCGCTCAACGAGAGGCGGTGGTGTTTGAATCTGTTAAGGTATCACTTTAGTATTCTGGTGTCAGAAGTAGTACCGTTTTGAATCTGATCTGGTGCTGTTTACATTTATATGTCCAATACCCGTTTTTGGTCTCTATCGCCGTGTATAAAACGTCACAAAATAAAAAAGAACATTTGTTTCTAGCAGACTTTGTTTAAATAATCTAGAAACTAAGTCTCGCTAAATATTAAAAATAAAACCATACTTATCAGAATTATAGGAAAAAATCATAGTCTGTTTTTAATTTTTTATTTATTCCTGGGTTGGATATATCTTTTGTACAAAGTACTAAAAATATTACCCACATAAAAAATACGTAGTTATTTTCTGATGAATAATGACACAGTTCTCATTTACCATATTTATTTTTAAATCGAATACATTCAAAAGAAATAGATCCTTTTCAGTAAACACTATTTAATCAAAATGTTCTTAATTTGTAGTTAAAATGTTTCTCTTGGCATATTTGCAATACCTCCTTGTATTATATTTTGTGAAACGAGATTGCCCGCCAATATATGTCAAATTAGAAGTTGATAAGTACGATTGGAACTAATGTAATATTCCTGTTGGAATAATGGCAGTTGCTATTTTGAAATGTGTAGATCCTTCAGAATACTTTCTAGTAAATAGTTTAAGTATTTGTCCATTATTATTTTGATATTGTTGTTAAAGTGAACTAATGTGTCATTTTAAGTGTTTTAACTTATTTTTCATGTCCTGAGTTTCTCTTTGAAATTTTATGGTGATAGCAATTTTGGAATTTTTATATATTTATTTAATACACTAAATCAATTTCATGAAGAATGGTTATTTGTTTAGTGACTAGTCAAGGTGAATTATATATTGTTTAGTAAGCTACTGTTCCTTTCATATCTTCCAATGTTCAATAAAGCTATGAGGATTTAGTGGAAATGCCTATTTCTTAGAATACAAAGTGATTTGTCATTTGTTCAATTAAATATTGGTTTAGTTTGATAATGTCAAAATTCCTTATTACTTTTAATTTTTTTTTTCAAAAATCTTTTATTTTTAATAAATTTATTACAAATTAATGTTAGATTCCGTTTTCTAACACTACTCATTTTTGAATTTATTATTTCTTTCAGACCAAAAGCTTGGTATTAGAAGAAAACATTCCACAGATTCTTGGAAAGGCTCTTGAAATAGATAATGTTTCATCTGATAACGGATTGTTTGATGTGGATTCGCCAGAAATTTGTCATCAACATGCCTTTTTAATTTATAACAATAGAAAAGTAAGAACATTAACAATGAGCTGAATGTGTTGATATATTTATGAATGGTTAATGTATGTATGAGGATTTTAGGAATATAACATTTACTTAGATTATGTAGAAGATTGACCAAGTTTTTCTAAATTTGAAGGTGGTCGGGGGTTCAGTCAAAAAGAAACAAAAATTAATCAAGAAATATTATAGTTAATAGTTAGCAACTTGTTAACTATTTCTTGTTCCTTTTTGATCACACTCCCAACCAATTCCTTCATATATTTAGATTACTTGTACTTGTTCAATACTTGAACGTAATATTCCAAATTTCTCTTCATAAGGAATAAAACAACTGGGTTGAATGCATTCAATTGAAATTAAACTTTGTAGAAAATATTTTGTGAATTGCGATTGAGTTAAACTAAAATTGACCTAACTTATCTTGAGAGAAACAATACCTGAATACCCCACAATAATTTTAGTTGGCTAGTTGATGTGCTCATGGTAGTAAAATTCCTTACAACTTTAATTTTTGTCTTGAATAACAAATTATTCCACTCTCCCAGGCCTGGTCCAGCTTTGGCAGATAATTATTTATTCTTATTTTGTATTATTATTGTTTATTCAAATATTTTATAATTACATCGGCTGTGGATCGACTCCTGTATCATAACCAGCCAATGTAAACTGGGTATTCTTAACTTGGAGAAAACCTGGTAGTTGAGTGTGGCCCTAACCTTATCGTCTCTCTTTACAAGCTTGGTCCAGAAACAGTACTTCTTTACTGAGTACTAAACTCAAGACCCTGCATTGGTTGTATATTATTTATACACATATCTTTTTTTAGTATGCTTCATTGTTACTCTCATAATGGTGACCGTTATTCCCATTGTGAATATAATTTCAGTGAAGATATTTGGTTTAGAATTGCAATGGTAAAAGATTCATTGTTTTCCACTATGAGAATATCTCTTTTTTTTATTAAACTAAGTCTTTTTGTTTTTCTTTTGTGATTTTTTTATGTTTGTATGATTTACTATGTTTTTATATTATACAATCTCATGACTATGTTTATCTCCTATTTTTTCTCCTTTCTTGCCTCTCGTCAATATGGATTTTGGTAGAGGTAGCATATGCCATCTCTACCAATGAATAGTTTTGATCTTAAATTCTCTGATCTTTTATCTTCCATTCAACTGTTTCCTTCCATCACTACACAAATACTCCTTAGTATAAGTAGTTTTGCTTACTGAACACCTGAGAGAAATCTTTCTCTGTGATAACATATATTACAATTTCCCTCAGCAGTTTAGTCCTTATTGCCTCAATTATTGTGACATTTGTGAAAAAAAAATTAATATTGGCAATAGTTGCAGTTCGTAATGATCGAGATATTTTCTAGAAAATATTAAATTATAGAATAAATAAATATCTTTAAACTAGTTTGTATATGGCACGAAATTAATGTTGCACATTATTAATTCTAGTTTTTCAATTCAGTTTTTCATAGGAGACACAAGTATCAATGGTACTTATTTGAATGAATTTAAACTTGACAAAAATATCAAGTATACAGTAATATCTGGTGATGTAATCCAACTTGGAAGTGAATCATTTTCTATGGCAGGTAAATGGAAAAGTTAAAAAAAAAAAGACTCCTTAATTATGCATATTATCTGTTTACTCTTAAAGTTTTATTTTTCTTTACAGGGAAATTCAAACCAATTACTTTTTCAGTTAAGTTTTTTACATCAGAAGAGGCTAATTTCTTTAAAGTGTAATGATCCATGTATCATATCTAAAATTTACTGTTGCATTTTAACTTTTTGGTGTTTCTCTTGATAATTTTTTTTTTTTTACAGGATTTCACTCAAAAAGTTCTATGGTGCACCTTTACAATTGTACAAGGAAAATCCGAGCTCTGAATGTTCTTTATCTTTACTGCATAAATCAATCATTAATAGGTTTGAAGGTATTATAACTTTAAATAATTGTTGTATATATAATTTGATTTGATGTGTTCCTTAATTATGGAGGTGCCCACAGTAGCCATGTGGGCTATGGTACTTGCAATAGTTAATCATATTTGAACAATGTTGAGTGTGGTGAGTTCATTGATGATCAAGCGTGGTCAGTACATTCATGGTCGAACCTTTCCTATACTAGAATAATTTAATGCTTAAATTACCTATGGTTTTTATTAATTTATAATTACTGTTTAATATTAATATTTCCATTTTTTAAGCAGAAATATTTTAACAAATCTTTCTAGCTCTGGTAAAAATTAATTTACTCTGAGATAATTTTAAACAGTTGATTTTAAAATATTTTTAAACCATCCCATTTTCTGTTTTCAGCTTTAAAAATATTAGATGAAATTGGTAACACAAAGTTTTTGACTGAAAAACAGATTCACTGGATTTTAAGCAAGTTTAGAGAAAAAGGTTTACAGGATATAATCAAGCTGGTACTATATATTTATGATTATAAATTTAATTTTTCTTAATATATTTAATAGCATGCTTAGAAAAGCAAGCAAAGAACCACAACTGGGGAAAATATATTTAATTAAGTTAATAGTCAAAACAGAATATATGTATTGAGTTACTGAATTTTATTCATTTATATAGGAAAGAAAGAGGTAATTACTAAAGTTTCTATTTTCTAGAAAACCTTATTTCAAAGTTTATTTCCTTGATATGCTCACAATATTGCTTTTAACTGATTGCTTTGAATGGTTTACCCCAAATTTGATGATAGTGTTAGGTAGGTTCAAAAACAAATTGTAAAAATATTTAAACATATGAAAACCACTTTTACTGGGCAAATAGGGGAAAGATTGAAATAAAAATAGTTTTTATAAATGTATTGTTTAACCAAAGATATTTTGAAGACAATAAAAATATATAAACATGAATCACTGACTGTTTCATAAGGTTGACTGATATAATACTAACTTTAAAAAAATAATAGAAGGGAAGGTTATAAATATGAAATATATAGCTTGCACATTGAAATATTATGCTCAATCATAAAAGAAATTTAAATTTTGAGTTTTTTACCAAGATACATGTTAAACATACAATACATGTTGTTTATACATTCCTAAGTCTATATAGTCAAGTTTTGTTTATGCTCTATGTCCTTGTATATATGAACAGCCTAACCCAAAAACAAAAAGTTATACAAAACTGAAATTACATATTTAAGGTAGCTATGTTATATTATACTATATTATACACTATATGCCTGGGATGTAACAGCAATCTTTCCTCTAATATCAAGCTCCTGGAAATGTCACTTTATATTGATTTCACAAATTTTTTGAAAAGGCTCTAACAGTTTTGATTTAACTTATAATATCATTGTACCATTAAATGGTCTTTAGTATCACCTGGGTCTTATTCTCATTGAAATAAACCAACACAGCTTAAATGCCGAATTTTCAAAATGGCTTCCTCCAATGTGCACTTAATTTTGTTTATTTAAAATAATCATCCATCTCTTATATTTTAATTAGTTACTTTTAAAAAATGGAATAGTATAAATAGTAAAAGAATTTGATTATGTGAAGGAGAAAGAGAAATTTTTACTAAATTGAAAACAAATTTCTTGTGATAAGAGTAATAATCTAGATGTATAATAACTAACTCATAAAGTTATACAATGTGATGGAGAGGAAGGAAAAACACAAAAATAAACTGAATTATAAATAAATGTTTTTGTGTTTCCATAGTTGTTGAATAGTTGTGAGTATTTACTTTCACCCTGATATGTACACAGCTTTGTTATATTTTGTTAAATTTTTATAACAACAGAAAGATAAAAGTTTTTGTATATAATTATTGTTTTCCCTGGTCCTACGGCTTTTTTTTTTTAATTATTAATTAAAAATATTGATAATTTTAAAAGAAAAGGTGTATGTGTACGTATGTAGGGGGCTAAGTGAAAGTTTTGTGATGCGCGCACCACACTAGATTTTTTATTTTCACTTTGGTATATATATATCAAATAGTTTTTAACATTAAAAATGGACTTTTCAATTATTTGAATTGATATTTTTCCTGTTTAATTTTAAAAATTTTATTTTCTATAGTACATTCCTCTTTTTTTACTGTGTTTTGGGACTCCTCTTTTTTATGCTACTCATTTTTAGCATGTTGATAAAACATGTTTTTCACTGCTTGTTCAGTGCAGTGCTACTTCCTGACTTATTATTACCAACTAAACGTTAATTTTCCTTCAATCTAAAAATGTATTTACTTTTTTTCCTTTATGGATACATTTTAAAATAAATACTAATATAATGATGAGAAGATAGTTCACCTTGAATAATATATTTGAGGAGAAGATGGTTGGGGGTGTGGTCAGGGAATAACACAAATAAGTTTAAAAACTTGTAAGTTTTTCTCATAATATTATTATATTCCTTTGTATCTCTGGTACTTATAGCTACTAGTCTAATGGTTATTGGATATTTATGAAATTTTTGTTTGTAATTATAATGAAAAGTATTAATTCTATTGAAGCTGACCTTGTTTATTTTCCATTACTTAGAAATCCAATAAGTTTTGACAATTTACATACATAAGAAAATCCTGGTTCAGAAGTGCCTTTCTTCATTAACACAATATTTTTATAAATCATAATGTACTTATTTGTATAAATATTGTTACTGAATCATTTGAGGAACATCACATTTCCAAAGCTGAATCCCCATCCAAATTTAATGGTTAGGCCAATCATATCCATTCCAAATAGAATCCTAAATGAAAATATTAAAATACAAAAAAATATGAATATGAGTTGCAGTAATGTCATAGGACATTAATATTGCTATTATTTGTTGTTACATATAGTTATTAAGCTCTGTGTTGAATCCATATTGAGCTTTTACAATTACAATTTATAAGATTTTACAATGTTTTAGATTCTAGGGACATCAAATTCCTACCTGGAAGAATCTAATCTACAAAGTGTGGACCATATTTCACATTTTATGCTTAGTATAGCATGCTGTAGAAATTATGTTATGAAAAAATGGTTTCTTGATCAGGAAAAGAAATTATTGTTCCTTAGGTGGAAGTTCTTATCTAAACCAGAAAAGCATGAAATTATTTCAGAATTTTTTTATGACTTAAAGAAGGTGAGCTTTAATTTAAATATTGCATGTTGAATTTAACTGTGAGTATTATACCTTTATTTTGAACGGGAAAAAAGTCCTTTTTTTTTTTTTTTAATTTTTGAGAGTTTAATTAAATCAGTTTTTTGAAAATTGGCACATATCCGCTTATGTTTGTATACAAATAATATGGATAAAAATTTGTTTAAGGTAACAAAACATGAAAGAATGGAAGTTGCTAATCGATCCAATGGATTAGTTGTTCCCTCTGGAGAGTATTATAAAGTATTTTTTACAAATGTTTCTGAGTTAATGGCTAGTAGAGGTATTTATATGAAACATGGATGCTGTTATGTGAGTTTAGAAGATATGATTCATGTAATTATTTCAGATTTCTCAACGCATCTAAAATTTAATTTGGAGGTATGTATATCAAGTAACTTCTTGAATGTTTTATACCATTATAAACTTTAAAAAAATTTAAGCTAGAAAAAATTAACAACATAATTTAGATATTTAATGCATCCAACACTATATCATAAAATTAATATGGTGAAATCACAATGTCTACCTTATATAAAATTTAACCAATTCTTTTTTAAGTGATACAAATTACCTTTAATAATTTGGTACTCACCAAATGTTATTATTATAAAACTGTTATCAAAAAAGAGAGAATTTATAATGGCTCATCACAATGTGTTAATATAAACGTACTAAACAACAAAAGTCCTCTAATCCCACTTTGAACTGTGAAGCAACAAAAGCGGACATTACATATGAAATGGTCCAATGCTAAATCCATTAAACGATCAAAACTCAGGTTGTTTGACAGATTATTATTGGTTAACTCTGATTTAAGGCTACCAATGGTGGTAGTAAGTGGACTGAAGTTGTTCAATACTGTGGTTAACGTTGAAGACTCATTGAAGAGGTCCTGCTCATCTTTGATTTGTATTGCCACAGTAGTAAAGTGAATTTTTTTGTGATTTAAGTTGTAAAACTAATCATTCCAATATCTTTTATAATTTATCAAGAATTTATTTATTTCATGTTCCTTGTTATTGTTTTAATCATTCATGATAAATTATTTATTTTTTTTACCAATTTTCAGATTATAAAAAAGAATCTCAATAAAGTGTGGAATGATGAACGAATCACATCAATTATTTTATATGTTGAAAAAGAAGTGCAGTTTGAACGGTTTTTGTTTGGAAGAAGTAATAGTTCTATATTGCTGAAAGAAATTGATTCTGTTAGTGTGTTTATATTTTAAGTCATATCATATTACTTTTATATACATTACATTTGGGATAATATTTATTGTAGCTGGCTGAACAGTCTTTTCCTTTGTGTATGAGTGAACTGCATTACCATTTGAAAACAAAGAATCATTTAAAGAATGGTGGACGCTTTCAGTATGGACTGTTTCTAAAAGGAATAGGTCTTTCATTACAAGATTCTCTGACATTTTGGCGTCACTATTTTACAAAAAAAATGTCATTCAGTGAGGTATTAAAAAATTCATGGAAAAAAATTAACGGAAAAAAAAAAAAGTAAATTTATTTCTACTTAATACTTCTGCATTATCTTTCAGTTTGTGAAGTATTATAACTACCATATTTTTCATCTATATGGTGCCATAGGAAAAAAAGCTGATTACCCTCCTCAAAGTTGTAAAAAAATAATGGAGGCAATGCCCACATTTTCTGAATATCATGGCTGTCCCTATAAAATTTCTGATGAAGAAAATATTCAATTTATATTGCAAAGGCACAGTTTAAATGATGAAGGTAAGAAAATTAATTCTTGCTGCTTGAAATTTACTTAGTTCTTTAAGCTAATTTATCACTTTGAAAGAAGAACACCCTTTGGTTATAAGAATGGGATATAGCACAAAATATATTGTTAGTAAAATTATGGTGTTTGTGCCTGAAAAATAATTTGTGTTTTTATATTAATGTTAACCAACCTTTGTGGAATTTGATTGTTGTCAAGTTGTAGAGGAAATAATTGGGGACTATTTGTCCAGATTAAAAGGACCAATTGAACTATTGACAATGAAATATATTGACTATTGACAAATATTCTCCCTTCAGCAAATATTAGAAAATAAAAGCTTTTAACCAAAATAAGAAGTAAATGAGTTGTCTATCTGATGTGATATAAAAACTCCCCTCATCCTTCTGAAGCAAGGCACTTCCTGCTGCAGAAAGCCTGGATATTGTTAAGCATTTCAGCTAGTTATTTATATAATTAGAATTTTTTATATTAACTCACAACAGCAAATCAAAAATGGATTAAACCAAAGAAGGAATTAGAGATACCCACATTGTTGAAACTATTGTCTGTAAGAATGAATTTTGGAAATAGAATTTTATTATCTTAAACAATCTAAGGAAAATCGTAGACAATTACAAGCTGAGTCCATTTGATGCTTAGTCCATGTTGATTCAAGGAGTAAGTGGCCAGTAAAATGATCTCTGAGGAATTTTTCTGAAATATTATATATTCTCTCTTTTTCTATGTATTTCTTTATTTCTTAAACTTAAATGAATCAGTTGTAGATATCTGTTCTAATAGTATCGTTAGTTTTAGAGCAATTTTCAAAAGTCTATGTTGCTTCAATTGTATGACAGTATCAAATATACTGATTTTTTTCTGACTAGAAAAGGGTGTTTAGACGGGTTCTGTCGATATGAAGAAGTAGATTGAGATATCCTCTAACAGACTGCACTTGCAGGAGTTGTCTCTAAGATGCTGGAATGAGTAGATCTTTGGTGATGTGAGTGTATGTCAGCAACCTCCATCAGTAACTCGAAAATGCAATGCTTCTTGGATCAGCCAGCAGTATTCAACTAAGTTCTGGGTGAAACTAAAAAAAATTTGCTACAGAGACTTTTAATATAAGTCAAGGGGCCTAAAAAGAAGTCATGTCACATGCAATGGTTTCTATATGGCTTGAGTGGTTGAAGATGGCTGGGAGGATGCTGAAGACGATATGGCTCTTGGATACCTTAAACAAGCCAAAATGATGAAAATTTAGAGTCTTACTGTTAGGTTAGTTGTCTTTTGAAGGATTGAGTCCTCCCAGAGGTTATAAAAATTTGGGTTCTTCACTATGAAAATGCATCATCTCAAATGTCTTTGCGGTCACTCGCCGCCTCAGAAATTTTGACTAAATTCAATGTGGTTAAACTGCCGAAGCCACCAACTAGGTTCCTGTGACTTCCTTTTGTTTCCCCGAATTTCCTGAAAGGGAAGAGATTCAACTCAATTCTTCTTGTTTAGGTAGTTCGACGGGGTGCCTTAAAGGTCCTCCATTTGAAGAATTCTAGGGCTCTATGAAAAATGGAAGAAAAAATAAATAAATAAAATGCTGGAAGTGGTGTCTAGGTGCTGAAGGGTCTTATACTGAAAATATTTAGTTCACTGTAAATGTTCAATAAATTTTTGATTATGAGACCTGCCTTGAAACTTTATAAACAATCTATGTAAATGGTAATGTTTTCCTGCCTCACTACTATAGGTAAGGAAAATATATATTCATACAGGGAATAAAAAAAAAAATTATGTCCTCAGAATTGAAAATTTTCTCTTAAACTTTACGTTTTAAGCATCAATGAACCAATTTGGCTCAGTGTTTGTGTGTAGGCCTGTAAAATTTGTCCTGACATATTTAATCAAACTGCCTATCTGATTTTTATGAAATTTCGATAATTTTAAAGGTTAGTATCTATTTAGTTGGTCCTATTTCAATTTCATCAGATTATATCAACTATGCATGCATAAACATATTTTTCTCGACCTGTATTTTTCAAATTTGGCCTGAATTTATGAGTCTAATAATTTCATAAGATTTTATTTACTACTTTAGCTTAGCCATGTGAACAATTCCTTTCTGGAAACACCTATATTTCATCACTGACTAATACTACAAATCACTGGCCATGAAATCCTTCTACTTTCCTATATAATAAAAATTTTCAGGAAAAAAAATTAATATCCAGAAAAAGTATTTTTCACAGAAGAAAAGAGGGGATGAAAAATAAAATAAAATATTGTAATGAGGAAACTAAACTGACCTATGTACTAGGTAGACAATTTTTATATACTTATTTGTTAATGCTATACATAAACCATACTTCAGCATTTCTCCTGTGTGATCGACCCAAAGCCACTGATTTGGAGGCTTAAATATTCCTTGTTCATCCATTTATGATTATTAAAGGTATAACAAGTAATAATAAAATAAGTGATATAAAATAATTTGCTATCAATTTTCATATTATTATGAAGTTTCTAAAACTGTTTTAGAGTAAAATTTTCAATTTACAGAGGTAAAATGTATCTTGAATAAAATGAAGAATGACACACCACAGTTAGCATGCAGCAAATATTTTGAGATAAAGCATGGTTCTTCTTTGAAGGAAATTGTTTTTCACCCAAATCATTATTATGAAGAGAGTAGAGCTTTAATCAATTTAAAAATTAGGAACAATCAATCTCAACTAAAGGTCTCGAAATTTCCGGGTAAACCATGTAGTATCTTTGATATATGTGAAGGATGTTATATTTGTAGTAATGATAACCGCTATTTATTGTAGGAACGTCTCAAGATATCTGCATTCAAAGTTGTACAGCTAAGAAAAGAAGTTGCAGTAGCATAGATGATTGGTAACTGAAATATTGAAATTTATTTTTATGTATTTTTTAAATAAATTATTTTTGTACATCTTTAATTTTTTTTTCTTTCACTTTTTATCGCCTTGGTGCTGTTGGGTGTGGAATTATTACTAATTTGATGTAAAAGGGCACCAGGAGGTTATCCTTAGGAGGTACCTAATGCTGTGAGAGTATCCTCACACACTATGTCTGTATATGTATATTTGGACAGGAAGATATTTTACTAAAAATAGTAGTTTAGTGTCATCAATTGCACATCTGTGTTGGGACAGAATGGGTTCTGTTGTCAGATATTATTTTTTATGTTTATTCCAAGATACCACATTATTTCTTATACAAATCCAACTTCCTCTGCTATAACTGAACAATGCTCAACTTTTATTGCCATTTACGAAATTTAGATAAATATAATCTAAGAAGGTGACAGCCACTTTGTATGAAAATCTAACTTCTTTATGTAATAATAGCAGTCAAAGCAACGTAAAAAAGTTTAAATGAATAATTTTCAAAAATAAGTAGTAGTAGTCTTTCATCTTTCACACTTAATTGTCAAGGTATGAATTTGATTTTATCGGTTTTTCAAAGAGATATTTAGGTTGAGGTGGAGGGTGAGGAAATATTTAGAGGTAGGGTGCATACCTCTGTGTAGCAGATAAAGTCCATACAACTAATCGAAAATATAGATTTATATAAAATAGTATCAATAAATTAAATTTTGTATACAATTTATTTTTTAATTAATTAAATATAAATAAAAACACTTATATGTAATATACAAAACTTCTTTAGAAGACAAAATTGTTTTCACTTTCTAGGGGTGGGATGTGCTCATGGCAGGATCTACTAGTGTTTTGGTCAAAAACTATTACCTACAGCACTATGAGAACGTATATATTTTTTTAATATATTCATATGTAAGTTATTAACTGTATTATTTCAAATTATATAGATGGTCGGAAGTTCGGTAAAAAAAGAAACAGAAATAGTAAATAACTATTTAATTGCCGACGTTTTGCCCCACCTTGTAGAGCTTCATCAGGGCTTTACCAGTTAAAAAATTTCGAAGACAAATTTTTTCTTGTTTTCCTATCTTTTACTTAGGTTCTTATTTCCCATTAATGTATCTAATGTTAGTTACTTCTGTAGTGTTATTTATATTATATAAGGAATGGGAGAGTACTGTTCGTTTGACGTACATGATTCTCTTAACTTCACACAGATAAGCATTGCACAATCTGTTTTCATTCGGCTGCCAATAGTCACGTCTAATTTGGTCTCTGATACTATCTTCAATAGCTTTGAAAGAATAATTACTTTCCACTTCCTCTAACTAAAGCTCTTCTATTCAAATGAAAATACATCCAAACTTCAAACCGAGGATGATCACTATATGGGCAGCCGTTTTAGTACTTCATTCTTCTCCATTTTCTAATTACCGCATTATTTTAACCACCTCCAACCCTTAACAAAAATAGACAAATAAATTGATTACACTATTTGTTGTAGTAAGGAACCATTTTCGTAACACTGGGGTACCAAAAAAACTATGTGCGAGGTGTTATAACAAATAATAAATACTATACTACTTCATATATATGCAAATACATACATATTTGTTTACTTTTCTTTAGCTGTTACGATCACAAAGCAATATTTGCCTATAAATTACCTGCTATCTTATAAAAAAAATTCTATTTAGAAACTTCATCGTAGATTGTAGATTTCGAAAATGGTGACAAAAGTTGCTAAATCTTCATATAAAGTAGAGTAATTGGTTTTTTTTTTTGGGGGGGGGGACTTTTCTTGGAAAACCCTTTTTAAAAACGATATTTCGACAACGGATTAAGAGAGGAAGGTGAGATTGGTGGAACTACATTTTTGTTATACTAACCCCTCATTAAACAAGACAAGCCGAATGAATCTGTAGAAAACTGTAAAGAGGAAGATTTAGAATCAAATTCTGATATTTGCAAAAATCTTGACGGTTTTATAAAAATAATGAACCTTTGTAAATCGACGAAGATATAAATTAAGCTCTCCCCTCTCCTCTTAAATTGGCTTTGAGGTTTTATGTTTCAAGGTACGTATAATCCAGAAATTTGATATTAAAAAATCTGTATATCCGTTTAATGCCATGTGTGACTTTTCTTTGAAAATATCGGGCCGATTTTTCAGAGTCGGCTCCAAAATTATAGGCGTCTGCGATTATCCTTCTTGGAACTCATCATTTCCGTCAAGTCTGTAATTTCGCTTCAGAAGTGATATGGTATTACTATCTCAACATATTTCAAAAAAATTCCATCAAAAACAAACATACTGAGCATTGGACTTAATTTTAGGTTGTTATTTTCAATCAAGAATTTTCTTACGATATAATAAAATAATTTATTTTTAATAATAAATGATTGTGTAATAATTTGCAATGACATGCTAGGCTTAAATGACGATTCAGCCAACTTTACGGACTACTTAGCAGGACTTCTAATTTCTCAATAGGAAACAAACTACTAATTTATAAGACCATCCTCAGATCTATCTGGACCTACGGACTTGAACTTTGGGGAACAGCTAAACCTTTTAGAATCAAATGTATCCAATTCTTTCAGTTCAAAATCCTTGGAACCATAGTCAACGCACCCGATTACGTTTCAGAACACTATACCATGACCTTCATATACCTTTTGTCCTTGACCTCATATCAACCAAATTTTCAAAATAAACCTCCAATTAAATTCCATATAAACCTCTCTAATCATCCTAATCCTTCGGTCCAATCCTTATCCAGTTCCACTCATCCTTACAATCCACCTCGAAGGTTGAAACGGTAGTGGCCAAGAGACTTTTTGTAAAATAAAAATCAACAATTGAAGTTCTGGCAATGGCCAGATGCTCCGCTCATTCAGAATGATTGTGGCTTTAGTGCACTTGCTCAGCCTTCACTGGCTCATTACCGGTGACGCGGTGAGAGGACTCATTAACGTTTTTCCTAATCCTAATTTTTTTTTTTTGGTAGGATGTTGGA
Source organism: Halyomorpha halys (assembly GCF_000696795.3). Taxonomy (NCBI): domain Eukaryota; kingdom Metazoa; phylum Arthropoda; class Insecta; order Hemiptera; family Pentatomidae; genus Halyomorpha; species Halyomorpha halys. The sequence continues at coordinate 785,765 of NW_027115162.1, read as the reverse complement.
TGAGACTTTAGCATAAGTTTAGTTATCTAGCGAAGTAAATGCTATATAAAAATATATTTTAATTATGATATATGACATTCTTTAAATTAGAATATCCAAACTTGTTCTGTTATATAAAATATTATATTGATTGCTAAAAGTAATAAAAATGTTAAAATATAAATTAAAAACTGAGTGAAAATCACATAAATAGAGTGAGCAATTGCTATATAAAATCTACAGACAACAAAGTTCATTTTAAAAATAAACTCATAATTAGTGTATTAGTATAATTAGCATTAGTAAAAGAATTATAAACTCATTCGTATTGACATGAAATAATCATTTAAAGTAAAATTGGAACTGAGCAGATAAACTAATCCTTCGCCGTCAGTCATAGGAATTTACTTGTCTACTAAAAATTAAAATAATTCAAGATACTAATAAGTAATAAAGAATACAGATATAAAACATATATTTTAGAATTTAACTGAATAAGTGCTTTGATTACATTATTCAGGAAATATAACTATTGAAGAATATAAAAACATTTAGATGGAGTGTACTTTAAGGAATTATGAACTAAAAATTTGCAAAAGGCTAATGATAAATTTCTTTGGCTTTATGGCTTGTTAGTAAGTTAAAAATGATAATTGAAAATTTTGCTAAAATACAATCCATTATATTTTATCTATTAACATAGATAAAGTTAACACCTTTTGATTAAAGTAAAAAAAAAAAGCTTGTAGCTAGAGGCGTGACGGAAGAGTATAGGAAGCGTACGAGCTGATCACTGGCTACTTTCTGTTTCAGTTAAGATTACAATGACGAACATTCCTATTAACCTCGCCTCCGAATATACCCACTTGTTGAAGGCCGTTCTTGCTCCTTGTGGGAATGTTCAAAAATAACATTTCTGAAAACCAAGTTTTGATTAATTGGAAGATCTTCATACATAAATTAATCTTATCTGTTGTAATTTACTTACGTTTACAATAAATTTTTATTATAACTAATCTTGGTACACTCTAGAAAAATTATCACTCCATAACAAATGTTTTATTGTATAAAAAGGGAATAAGAAATATTTGTAAACTTAGACAACTTAACTTGTGCTAAAGCCACCACTTAAATTCCACCATCATACCTCAATTTAAGACTTATTAATTAGGTAAAATGGTAAAGAGCAGCCTATGATATCGAGAGCTTCCTGCCATAAGGATGTATCCTGAATGAAATTTATAGCTTAAAAATTAAAAATAACAGCTCATCAGAATTTGTTTCTAGATCATAGAAATCGAAGAGATATTAAAACAAGGTCCCAAGATGATTAGCTTTGCCTAATCTGCATTGTTAAGTATATAACCGATTGTGCGTCATCTGTGAATAGCCTCCGATTGACCTACTGCTGGATAAACGCAACCGCATTTATCTACAAAGACAGAAAGAGAAGTGAAAGTATATTCTTCGAAGATGGCAGGGATGGTTAGATGCCTGATCTGGAAGATGTACTTCTTATCATCTTATTCCTGACGTGGCATATTGTTGTTGCGGAAACCTGGAAAGGTTGACCATTATCTCGTCCTAATATTTTCTTGGCATGGTTGATATGAAATGAAATTGACATGAAAATGCTTCAGGACGTTGTCAAATAATTAATCTGCTTGTCCCGTGTAGATGAATAATTGGAACGTGTATTATTCTAATGTCTATGGTTTTTAGGATAAAAGGGAGGGCTAGGCATGATCCTTAGACAGAAGTCAAAGCAAGTAGCTGTGATGATGATTAAAGAGGAGAGTTGGGATGCTGTTGTGGACTACGCACCACAAGTAGGCAGAAAGCTCGGAATTTAGGAGCGAGAAAGGAGAGTCTTAATTTGACCAGAAGACTAGCAAAGAAATAGGAATAAAGCCAACATGAAGTGATGCTCGGCAGAGGACCCCTGTTTCTGCAGGGTTTAGTTTTAGTGAGAGCATGAATCTCTTGTGAATCTACTGTTGTGGATTTAAATCCACTTCCTTTTATGCATCTGTTTCCTGTGCCTGTGAAAACAAAAAAGGTCATTTTTTTGTGAATTTCAATGAATGAGAGTAACATTCCATTTTCATTTCAATAATTAATTAATTAAATATCCGTAGGGATGTATAAAGTAATCAAATATGAAAGAGCAGTATTGTACTAATGTAAACTAATGTTTTAGTAGCTTATAATGGTTAAGAGGAGCTATTTAGATAACTCTTTACCACCGAATCGATTTATTTACGTCATTGGGGATTATTGTTATCTTACTATGGACGGGGGATCCGTTGTTCTATGCTCATTCATTACAAATAAAAGAATTAAAAAAAGATAATTAATTTGACATGTCAGAATGACAATGAGTTATTAACATTCTTAAATTATTTGCACTGTAATGCCACTTGTTGTAAGGCCCCACCTTCCTTATCAGAAATAATGACACATTATTGATTACTTATTTTTAAGTCGTACAATTTTTGGAAGTTATTAGTAAAATTTGCAAAATGAGTCAAAAATACCTTAGAAATTTTGCAAAAGGTCCTCTGGATAGATACCGAAAATGTGGTTCCTTTGATTGGAAAAAAATGTCACTATGTATGGAGGATGAAGAATATCAAAATTTGAAAGTAAAATTTTATGTTTTATTTATTGTTATTATTAAGTTTATTTTTTTCTTCACTTTAGTGTGATTTTTAACATTAATTTCTATATTGCATTGTGAGGAGTAAACACAAGATATTTTTTAAAAACATATTGTATTAAAGTTTTCAGATTATGATATTCACTTAGTTATATATTAGGGAAATGTATAAAAGTTAGGAAGTTAGGTTTTAAAGAGTTAAAAAAAAACACTATCTCACACATTTAGAAAATTGTGGTTTTAATCCTAATTGTTAAAATATTTAAATATTATATGATAAATTGCACTGTTGACTCTAACAACAGCAATTGCGAATGTCTTTTGTAACAATCATGTCTTCAGCAAAGCTCTATCAAAGTTTATTTAAGTTGGCGTTTATGTTGTTGACTTTCACAACAATACATATTTAACATGAAAACTATTTATGCACTTAATCTGACTTACTTTAGCAAAAAGTTGTTAAGGTCATTGAAAGGGTAAAAAAACAACAACTTATATTTCGATTGTCCTAACATAACGGCCTACATTATAGATCTTCATCAGGGAGATTAGAGGGAAGAATGGAATGTTATTACTAGGAAATTATGAAATGGCAGAAATGAAATATAATTATTTCTTACAATATTTACTGTCTTCTCTGACTGCACCTTCAACCAACTTCTTATATTTTTGTAATTGGCATCATGGGTCAGAGTGGATTTTTCTTAACCAGTTTATAGTTAATTTTAACTCTATTAAGATTATTTTGCATAGGAGTTGCAACTTGCATTTGCAGTTATCTCTCATTCCACCTTTTACAATTACTATTATTCTAACCCTTGCTAAGTTGTCTCGGAACTGAAATTAATCATGACTGATTGCTTTCTCAGCCATTCTTTCTTAAGACCAATGGTTTTATGAATTTTGCTACTGATAAAGAAAACCCAAGTAATTATGATGTCAAAAATTTGTTTGCTTTTTTATAAAGTTTAAGTCTTTTTAATGCAGTACTATCTTCTTCTTTTCCATCCTTGATGTTATGTTAGTATATAGCAGACTCAATCCCCTATTTGGTACCTTCAAAATGAGTTTTAAGCTAATTTTTTGGTGATCTCTCTCTTTTCTCCTCCGTCTTCTGAACAAATTCTGTTGGTAAACTTCAAACTTCCTCATCACGATTCAACCTGACAAATACTTCACTTCAGTGGGATATAATACCATACACATGTAATCATATATAGCAGTATATTGTTATTAATAATATAAAGTTTCCCTGGTTATATAGTACTTGTAGGGAGTAGCTTTTCAAACTCAAGTAGCCTTTAATAATTCAGTCAAACAAATTCTTCATCTATTTACTGTTGTTTTTCCAACTATTATTGTGGTCAGCAGTTCCAATACCTCATTACATAACAGAACTTGCATTTTGATAAGTAAATATTATTTTTATTCCCCAAGATTACTTTTGGATGCCTTTAAGATTGCCTCATTCTTAGGATGGAGATGTCCTTTATAGAAGATTATTTGTAAAGCGTGCTATTCACCTTTCTTGAAATTTTTCTATGATTTTTTTTTAACTTCCCTTGTTAGTATCTATAGGGTTAATTGTCTTTTTACTTCTTATTTTTCTGTTTAGAATCATAATTTTGATGCAATTTTCTTCCTGGTCAGAACTTTTTTAACTGCTCCTATTGTTTCGATTATTTACCCTTGTTCCAGCTGACCATTTGAATGTTCCTATCATTCTATTCTATTATGACACAGTATCTTCCCTGATCCTTAGTTCTTATATTTTTACCAATTCACCATCTGTCGTCTTCATCCCTTTTTTATAGTCTGGCCTTATTTTTTTTTTAAATGTACTTTAAGTTAACTTTATTTTCCTTTTTGTAATCTTGTATCAGCTAGTATAGTGTTTCAAGCTGAGTAGTGATGAGAGGTATTATTATATTATCATTCTGTTATTTTTTAAGCCTGAGGTTTGGTACTTGGTAAGAAAGTACTATTTCCTAACCAATGTTTAAATAAGGAAGTGATGTGGTTAGTACTTTCACTTGACTACATGGGCTATTCCTCACTCCACCTAAGGTATCCCCTTTATAGAGGCTAGGTGTGCCTCAGGAGAGTCTTCCAACCCCATCCTCAATACACGGTTGATATAATAGAATAAATAAATTATGTAGTGCAACAAGATTTAAACCAGGGCCCAAAAGTTAAGAGTTTAGTGCTTTATCCACTGAGCTACCCCAATTCCTATTTATTTAGTTTTAATGTTAGAGTGATAAGGTTTAAATTTATTCTGTAGCGCTACTATAAAATAAAAGAACCTGCTTAGACCATATTCAAACCAGTGTAGGGGTAGTCATCTCTGTCTCATTATCCTATTTAAACTGCATAGCTGTTCATGAAATGCCAGATCTGTTGGCTTTTGCCAGAGTAGTGGAACTTTGCTAACTAAAAACTGTTGTTTTTGGGTCAGGTTAAGTTTCTTGAGCTTGTAAACTTATTGAGGTGTACAGATGGAGGGTGGAAATATGTTTTTGATATATTTAATTAAGACTGGTTATAGTTCATGTTTGTTAATTTTTTTTTAAATTATGCAGTTAATGTATTATAAAAGCTTAAAAAATGAACATTATATTTTATAATTATGATTTGTTATCTTATTTTATCTGTTACCAAACGATTAGTCTATTTTTCTGTATGAGTTATATTACTGCTGTTCGCAACTTTTGTATCTACACATTAAAGGAAGGATGTTTATTTTCACATTATATATTTATAATTAATTAAGTTTAAACATAAAACAGTTATAAATTAGAGAATTATGATTAATAAATCAGGTTTTTTATTTATATTTCATTTCTGTGTTCTATTCTAAATTTGTATTGATATTTAGTATAATTACTTTTATTTAATAGTTTAAGATGTGGGAGAAAATGAGAAATGACGAATTGTTTCAAAAACCAACTTACAAATTGAGCTCAGATGATCTAAAAAGTTTGACCCTATTACAAATGAAAAGATTGAAAGAATGGGACCTATTACCTAGCGATGAAGTCTTCATGAATCCCCAAAAGGTAAGTATATCTTTTTTATATTTATTTTGTTTATCATATATATTTTCAGCATTTCTGATGTGGCTGTATGAAAACAAACCAAAAAAAAAAAATAATGATCATTCTGCAGGAAAACAATATGTACTTCTAAGTCACATGTCAAACAACTGAGATATTGTCCCTTTTTATTCAATTTAGTAAGAATTTAAGTTGGACTGATTATTTCTTTACCCTTTTATTTTTATCCTTATTAAAGTAGCCTGTTACTTATTCCGGATGTTTGTTCTAAGTAGATCTTGAATATAAAAACATTCTTTGTGATCCAGAAATGGTTATAAATAAATAAGTGAACGAATGGGTTTCCATAGAAACCTGAGGAAAATACTTTTAAAATTTGGGTACATATTTTAATATACCGTATCTTTACTAATATTTGTTTGATTCGCACTGGTTTTTTTTGGTGTTGTAGAAAATTTAATAACCTTTTGAATGCTTAATTGAAAATACAATTTTTTAGATTCTATGGACTCTGAAACGCCTAGATCCATTGTAAACTGTGCATTCAAAATCTGATCTTATTAAAATACTCGCCTCATGTAGTTTAGATGGTGAGGAAAGTAAAAACATGATACCAAAGCCATAAAATATACATTTTATATATATTAATAAAGTATACACTTTTTGAACTATGGATAAATTCAGTTTTATTTTCTTAATTACTTATGTTTTCTGCTTTTCTTGGAGATATATGAAGAATACTTTAAGTATCATCAAAATTGTTAGACTCATTTTGGTAGTACAATCAGCACTTTTTTGGCTATTATATAGCTGATATTACGCAGAGGATGCCCAATTTGGTACCCTGACATGAGAGTCTAAAAGCCTACTAGGAAAAAAAAAAGAAGAAACAAAATTGGCTTACCCTTTGAAGAGATAATCTTGGCAAAGACAGACTGTTTCATATACTTGTCTGTAAGTATGTTGGGGATAGAAAGGAATGGAAATCTATTCTAGGGAAATCTTTGGTTCTCAGGGGACCACAGAGCAAGATAATAACAAACTGACTCACCTTATGTTTGTATTGAATCTGTATAAGTTTGTTCTTTAATGTGTAACCATAGTTCTTATCACTTGATATATTATTTTATTTTTTGTTCTAGGCTTCGGTGTTTAACAGGGCCATGTTGTTTTATAGCCCATCTTTATGTCTTAAATATACTCTTGCTTATAATTTTGTTCAAAATGCATTACTTGGGCTTGGGACTGAAAAACATATGGACCTTTATCATAGTTTATCAGATCCAATGACTAGTGTAAGATTATTATATCTGAAATGATTTTTTACAATATTTTCACTCCTCCCCCCTCTGTTCATTAATAATAATTTTAGTTTATTTAAGTTTGTAGGTAGTTTTGCCTTAACAGAAATTTCCCATGGGACGAATACTAAGGCTATGCGTACAACTGCCCATTATGATCCTGTGAATGAAGAATTTATTTTGAATACACCAGATTTTGAAGCAGCTAAATGTTGGGTTGGAAACTTAGGTGATTTACAGACATTGGAAGCCTTAGTTATTATATTTTATTGTTTTTATAAAAGTACCTCATTTATATTGTTTTAAATAGGTAAAAGTGCTACAGATTGTATTGTGTTTGCTAAACTGATAACATCCGACGGTAAAGATTGTGGACTACATGCTTTTCTTGTTCCTGTAAGAGACCCTGTAACACTGGATTGGTATCCTGGAATTATTGTGGGTGATATGGGTGAAAAAATTGGTTTGAATGGTGTTGATAATGGGTAACAATATTCAAATTAACATTTTGGAATATTTTTACTAGTTACAATTAGTTACTTAAGTTTTTGTCTTTAGATTTATCATGTTCAACAAGTGCAGGATTCCTAAAGATAATCTTCTCAATAAAACTGGAGATGTCACACCTGATGGTGGTTATATTACTCCATTTAAGGATCCCAAGAAAAAATTAGGTATAACAACAGCTCTCATAGCTTGAACATTTTCTTTTTTTTAATGTTTGTTTTCTGTAGTTTCAGTTTGAGTGTTTATTTTAGCTTGACTTGTAAGTAGTATCTATTTTTCTTATATCTTCTATTGATCAATATTTGAGTATGATCTGGCAGCATAGGAGTTATTTAAGTGTAAACTTAATATTGTTGGAATCCCTAATATTTCAAATTATTGATATATAATCAGAAAATAATAAATATTAGTGCAGAAGCTTTTTTTATATCTCCCATAAAAAATTTAACGAAATTTAATTTTATCACAAATATTATGCAATTGATTAATTTGTGTAGACATCTTTACATGCATCTTTACATGAAGTCTGTTCTTTTTGAAGGCCTCTCCCTTCCTTAAAAAAAATAAATAAATAAAAACATAATTTTTTATTGACCATTTCATAATGAAATGATTTTTTGTTTGTTTATTCCTGTTTCTGAGTCCAAAAATCACAATTTTTACTTTTTTCCTTGCTTCTATGACAGCCATCTCTATTTTGCAAGACAAGTAGTTTCTTGTGTTTGTAGTTGTTTACATTAGCTCAAATTACTCAGAACTAGTGTAACCTAGGTTGTTGGAACTAAATCCATTTTATTCAGGAATGAATGCCCTAAATATTATCTTCAGCAGATGGTTAGTGAAATTTTAATCGAAAATAGTAAAAATTCACCTCTAAATGTGACATATAAATTGAAAAATTTGCAATATTTGGAGGAAAAAAAAATCTAATCTCAGTCTTAATATTTTGGGTTTTTGTATTTAAAAAATACATATATATCAACTCTCAAATAGGCTTCCATTTTAAACAATGATTTTCAAAAATTTGATAATTTAAAAATAAAATCCAAACTTATTAAAGCAGTGAATGGAGTCATTATTTCTCTAGATAACATTGTGTTAAGTATAAACCATACAGTAAATCTTGGTGAAAGTGTAAAGATATGGATGAGTTAAATGGATGAGCCGATTCTGCATGACATAATTAAACAAAAAACTACATTTTCAAGTTGATATCTATTGCAGAATACATTTCGTTAGCTACGAAAAAAACTATGAAAAATTCAATACTGTCTGACAAGGAATCGACTGTTTTTGATTGTGTCTAAAAGATGTGCAGTAAAGTAAATTTGATTTGGGGATCAATATTTTATAAAAAACTAAATGGTTTCATAGAAATTTTAAAATTAAGGAAACATGTAATGCTTCTCAAAGTAGAAAATTCAGATATCAACTAATGGAAGCAGCTGGTATCCTACTGGATTTCTGTGAATAGGAAACTTTTTACTACAATGATGTCATATAGATGATTCAAGAGCCCGTAACTGTTTCGTTGAAGAATAAGGAATGTTCTGAGAAGTGAATAATAAATATTTAGAAAGTTTTTGAAAAATGTTATATTTTCAATTATTAATTTTGAATATAAAACAATCGCAGACTTTAGGTTGTAAGAAATAAACATGAAACAATAACCCATTTTAATGGATCATGTTTAATAAATTTATTTCAGGTGCTTCATTAGGAGCTTTGTCAGCTGGTAGGATTTTTATTGTTTCAATGGCCAATATTTACCTTACTAATGCTGTTGTTATTGCCACGAGATATGCAGGTGTCAGAAAACAGTTTGGACCATCCTCAGATGAGGAGATACCAATCATTGAATATCCTTTATTAGTAAGTCCTACTGTTATCAAAAAATCATACTTTCAATTATTCAAATAGTTTAGTAATATATTTACTTGTTTTAAGAATTAATACTATATGAATGCTGGTAGTTAGGAGCTACATACTTAATAATTGTTGGGCAAGTTAACTATAAATAGAGTTTGGCAATAAATAAAAAGCTAACTAACTTTCTGATGGTGTAAATCGCATTCCATTAAAATCTTCTAAAATTAATTAGCAACTAATCGAAATTTGAACATTATTTTCAAGGCTGAGGTACACAGAAAGGATCTTTGCCTGTGGTAATCAGGCATTCTAGTTGTTTGGCATTATCCAGGGGTATTGCTGCAACAACTTATTGGAGGGGAGAGGGAGTAAATCTAAACTTTTGACCATATTTATTGGAGGTTTAGAAAGTATTCCCTGCAATAAACTTTTCAGGTGCTTAAATTACAAATTTCTCAACTATTCGGTTTCAGATTTTTTGGGGAGGATGATACTTCCTTAGAACATTCCTGGGTATTATATTATAATTATTATTATTTTAAAACAAATAAAATGATAAATATACAGTGCATTCCAGCATTCACTTTGCACTTTTTTTTTTGTCTTTTTCTACATATTCAATCCCCCTAAAGATGTTTGTGTCACTCTTTTTTTTAGATCGGTAGGGGTGCAGCAAAAGTTTTTTATTTTTAGCCCATCAAGGGTGTCGCCAGTCGCCAAATTTTTTTGTAACATAGATTATGTCGTACCACCAGATTGGCACAGGAAAAGATCACATTCTGTATGCCTTAGCCTTTATGGGATCACAATTTACTTTTGTTAAAAACACTTATTTGAATTATAATTATTTGTGGATAACTATTACTTCATTCCAGCATTGATCTCACTTTGTTCAAAGGATATTGTGTTATTATTGTAGGGCTAAATGGCCATTATGAAAATTGCCTACAGGTCTAATTCAGTACTACACAAGGTGTTCAGTTCGGTTTTGAAAATTTTCAAATGAAACTTGGTAGGCTTTAATTTGGGTTGGGGATTCAATTTTGTTTACTATTATAGTTCTTCTCCAGCATAATTAACTCTGGAATTTCTAATGGTAAGGGGTATTTTCAATATAGAATTCTCATAAAAAATTTTATTTTAAAACAATTTTATATTTTCATGATTTTCCCGATTCAACTTGTATTAAAGGCACAACTCACCAAAAATCTCAAACAATTTTCTAGTTTTTGATGAGTGGCGTACAAATGGTGTGGAAAATTGAACAAGAATAAAGAAAGAGATGTAAAAAGATAGGAAATTTCATAGAGAAGACATAATCCAATTTTTATTCTTAAATTTTTACCACAACTTAATACAAAGAATTTTAAAGTGTAAGTAGTTTTCAAAATCCCAGCAGTGGTAAATCTGTGGACCCTGCAAGGATTTATTGGGCTTTAGGAATTTTGTCGTGGGCATCAAGACCTGTATGAGGCATTCCTATTCAACATACTTAAGTCCCAAAATTTACTGTTTTCAAGGTAACATACAAATTAGGCTTGGCCTCCATAATGTTGCAGTTTCCTGGGGATGTGGATGTGTATCACAAGTCATCTAGATTTTTAGGTTATTTTATTTTTCTTGGTAGTTAATATCGCCATAGTTGCAATGAATTTCTGATTCAAGTGTGGACCCTGTTGTTCAGTGAACAATTATTTATTCATTAGGTCTCAGCGAGTAAAATACTGAGCTATTATGAGTTTACAGATAACTGAGTCATATTGCTTAAACTTTAAACTGAAGGGATATTATCAAGTAGAGCGAGGTAATTACTTATTAAGTTAACTCTAACTTCTATGTGATCAATATTAAGTATGTAGTTTGACCAATTGTTTGTGTTAAAAAGACTTTCTATATAGTATTATGTTGTTTATACAAATAAACATTTTTTCCTAATATAACATAGTATAATATTTCAAATTTATTAGGGAGAAAGATTGATACGAGAGTTCTTGCACGGGTATACTAATTTTCTTATGATTTAATTTTTATCTCAAATCATAGAATTTATCAATACATAAAATTTTCACTGAAAGATCACAGTAATTCACTATATATACAGTTTCTCATTTGTTACCCCTAATGAAAATATGATTTAGTTTGATATCGAACAATTAAAAGTAGTTTTATTGTTTTGAACATAGTTGAAATTTAAATTTTTATCATCTGATGGTGTGATCTTTAAATTTTGATGTTGATGACAGTTTTGGTATGAAAACTATGAATTGAAATAAACAGAAAAAGTATATGTAAATTTATATTCTGTGCTTACTGGTAATTTTATTTTAGAGGGCAAGGAAAATAATCATTTACAGGTAAGCTCTCACATAATTATTGTGTGCTTATTCTAAAATGTTTAACTTCATCAGTTACAGCTTTTTAACTTTTTTGTTGGAAGAAATAAATTTCTTTTATTATATTAATTTATGTATGTTGATGGATGAAATTTGTTAGTTTTATAATTTAGATTTTCATATAAATTTTTCCTGTCTTTGTTTTTTAATGAATATAAATAGACATATCATCTATCCATATACGCATGTGTGTGTGTGTGTGTGTAGTATCTTTATGCATGTGCATGTGTATTTACCATAGTAGTATAGAAATATAATGATGGAGAAAAAGAAATAGGGTCTATCTAATCTTTGTTGGGAATTAGTGGTATTTTTAGTTTTAACTCAACTAAAAAAATTGATGTGATATTGCCTTAGTAGTGTTTCTTATCCAGAGTTAAGATGGAAGGGCCTATCAGTCCTTTCCTATGAAAGACATTGTGTCCCTCAGTACATTCCTAGTTTTTAAATTATTTATAGTGATTGAAGTGCTATAAAATGAAAATTTACTGGCCTATAAAATAAAAATGTTTATCAAAATTATAGGTTATAAAGAAGTTAGGTAATAATAAGTGTAAATAAAATATAGAAATAAAAATGGTGCAGAATTTTGTTTATCATCATTCTTCACACATTACAATTCTGTAATACTGTTATAAGAGCATTTTTAAAATTAATTTTTACCTAAAAGTTTAAAGTGGTGCGTGCCTTTTCTGTACCTTATTTAAAGTCTAAATAAAATTTTAAACTAGTTAATCTGCGTATTCTTATTAAGTAAATTCCCTTTTCAGCAATGGCGCCTATTCCCTTACATAGCATCTGTATACATTGTAAAGTACTTCAGCAGTTATTTTCAGGATATTTTCATTGAATTCCTATTTAAGTACTTAGGTGAAAGTAGCAATGAAAAGGTAAGTGAACTTAAAACATATTTTAATTTTCTATTAAATTTAAGATTAGTTAAAATTATGATTTATTTTTAAGTTTTTACTATTCATTTACAATTCCTTAATTTTTTAAAAGTTATGGTATAAAATAATATGAGGCATGTATATACAAAAGAGGATATTTATTCAATATAATTTTATGTTGTAAGTAACTGAAGGGAATAAAGTTCTGTTTCTCAAAACAACTGCTTGGAGCAAAAAATAAGAAAGTAACACTGAAATGTTGAGAAGGTTCATGTTAAAGTGTGTAACAATGAAATGCTGAGAAGCTTCATGTTAAGGTGTGTAGCAAGGAAATGTTGATAAAGTTCATGATAGTGCATAACAAGAAAATTTTGAGAGGGTTCATGTTAAAGTACGAGGATAAGTCAATATTTATCCGTAATTTTGTTATATTTTTGTTTATTTTGGTAGCACTGCTGTTTTGTGTTGATATGCATGTTTTGTTTATTTCTTATGTCTATGGAAGTTTCAAGCTGCTAGACTGGTTTCGCTATCTTTGTCGTGCTGTTAATGTTCTATTTGCAACAAAGAAGAACTTCAGTGATCTGTTTTTTGTGGTTGGAAGGTGTATCAGGGGACGAAATCATCAAATACTTTCAGTACAGTACGGGAACAGTGTTTTGCCACAACGGAGTGTCTACGAATGGATCAAAAAATTCAAAAATGGTCGCACAAATGTTATGCACAATGATGGAGCCAGACAACCGTTTACCACCACAAATGAAGAAAACATTGAGCATTCATATAAAATGGTGCTCTTAGACAGTCAAGTAACTATTGACAAAGTAATGAACCTCGGGCGAAGCAATGAAAGAAGTAGTGTATTCCTGGCTTGCTGCTCAACCGAAAACCTTCTTTTATGAGGGCATCATGAAGTTTGTACAACGATGGACAAAGTAAGTGCATTGAAAAGCCAGGGGACTATGTCGAAAATTTACTTGTAAGTTTCTTATTTGATTAAAATATAACTATATTGCGGATAATAATTGACTTCCCTTGTATGTATCAAGGAAATGTTGAGGAGGTTCATGAAAAAGTGTGTAACAAGAAAATTTGGAAAAGGTTCATGTTAAAGTATGTAGCAAGGAAATGTTGAGAAGGTTCCTATAAAGTAACATGGAAATCTTGGCCAACGGATGACTACCAACCCCTTTGTATACTGGAGGCAAGTTAGAGCCAACAAACTGGTTGGCATTGAGACCCATCTGTCAGTGTACATCGAATTTCATGGCCTGAAATTCTTGTAGTGAAGGGCCATATTCACTGGTCCTGCAGATGATAACCAATCTATTAGTTTGATGTAGATGAGAGGTTGCACCCAACATATTTGTTAACCCTAACACATTGGCTGTCATTCATTTAGTTAGCTTTTGTTGGTCCACTTAGTGTTTGCTTGACGAAACAGAAACGTATTTGCAATCGATTTTACTCCAATATGTTGGTCATCATTTGTTGGCCTTCATTAGATCTATGTTTATCTGCCTTTGTACAAATGTTACCAGTTAACAAATGATCAACATGTTCTTAATTTATTTTCAAGAAATTACTAAACCATCTACCCAATGGAAATTGATAGAAACAACCAAATTCCATAAAGAACAAAAAATTGATGCGGAAAGAAACAATATATAAATTTAGGGAATTGGGGGAATAGCATTCTATGGAGTAGGGAATAGCATTCTAAACTACACAAATATAACCTTGTGTGAAAATTAATAGTTGCTACAAAAATATATGATGTTAGCTAACTAGAGTTTTAGTGAAGTATTTGAGTCTTGATTGGCCAGGAGTATATGAAAAAAAATATATGACTGTGTTCATGAAGGCAACTAAAAAGATTTTGAATAAAATGGTCAAAAAGAAATAAGTTCTTTCATTCAATATGAATGTAAGATCATTTGAAAGTAAGATTGAGCAATAAGTAGTTTATTTTTTAATGAAATTCTTCAGTTGTTTTTCTGGTTTACTGATTTTTTTTTTACTTTCCCTTACAGTTTGGGATAGTGGAATTTATTTTAAAATTTGGTGTTTGGAAAAACTAAATAATATTATTCGAGTTTATTTCTGATGTAGGTTAAAAACTATTGATCCAATAATATTTGTTTTAAAAAAACAATCACCTGAACTGTGTTTATTTTTGGGTTTCATGAAAAATTTTAAAAATTGGATCTATTCCCTTTTTGAATCTTCATTCCTCATATAATTTATATGGTTGTTTTGTTAAAACATTTGGTATATAAGTTACTTAATATATCAAATTTTAAAAATTGTGTGAATAAACAATTTGATTTATATGGGCAGCATTATATATTTTTCTAATTATTGTTCATTATATAAATAGAGTACAATTGTGGCATAATTTATTTATATTTGTTTATCACTCCTATTTCAGCTTCTGTAATCTTTATTTATTGCTGTAGGATGAATAAAACTTTTTTAATTTATATTGGAGTATCACCCCGATGGAATATCGGGAAATAAAGCTGAATGTTATATTCTTTGAATTTTACAATATTCCAAACTTCTTCAATACTTCAAACTATTTGAATGAGCATAAGTCGATTTTAAATTTATAATAGCACGTTTTTAAGAAATGGCTTGTTTTGAAATTATGTCTTTTAGGCCTAAGTAATGATAAAAAGAAGTTATTAAAACTAAACTTTATAGAAAGAATGAATTAAAGAACTTAAAATAATTCTATACATATGGATATTTAAGATAAGGAATTTTTGCAGTATTGCCTATTATCTGTTCTATAAACCAGGGGAAGTTGAAAGATTCTACCTTCTGTTTGGAAGGTAAAATCAAGGACTAAAATCCTACAGATTTTAAAAATACAATAGTTCCATACAAAAAATGGAATGCATGTTTCCTTAATCATATTGTCCATGACTTTTAATGAATTAGTTATCCCATAAATCCAAGTCTTTGTGTACTATTAACAATACGTTTTCAAAATTAATTTATTATTGCGTTATAATTGAGGTAGGCTGCAATGGGAGCTGAAATTCATGCTTTATCTAGTGCAGCTAAACCACTGGCAGGATGGATAGCTAAAGATGGTATTCAGGAATGTAGAGAAATCTGTGGAGGCCATGGCTATTTGTCAGGTTTGATTTTATAAAAAGTATTAGTGCTAATTGATTTTCTTTCATCTGTGTCATTAATTATTATTAAGGATTTTTCAAATTAATTGAAATCATTTAATTTTATTTAATCTTGTTTGTTTATGCTATCGGATAATTATTTAAATAATGTAGTAGAATGTGATGAAGTTAGTTAAAGTAATGTTCAAATAGAAAAAAAAGATCGTTAGCACTTCTTTTTTTTTTTTATTCCAACATAGCTTGTTATGTTGTATCAGAAACATAGAACAGTGCTGGTCAATCAACTTTCTGAATCACAGAAGAAAGAACAGATAGTCTACAGATAAAAATATCATCTTTATATTCTTCATACAAAGCAGGTACAAAGAAATTATGGAAACTAATCCAAAGTTACAGCTTTTATATTATGAATAGAAATATGACAGACAAACTCTGATAAATAATTATACTTGCAATCCGATTAAAGTACTTTCAACTGGGGTGACTTAATCTCTCTTCCCTTCCTCAGATAACTACTTTGTCTGCAAATAATATTCATAATTCTAAAATCTTTTATTTAATAAGTCCCACTAAAGGTGTGAAATGTGTTGATCAACCTTTCAAGGTATAACTTAGTTTTCAGCTCCATGGGAATTTCTTATCATTCCAAAACAGCCGATTGATTTATTTATCAGATATTGATCAAGTGATTTTTTAGTGGTATTAAAATTTTGTTTTTGCAGCGATCTTGAACAAGATGTTAAATTAACAGCGTAATTTATTTAGGATTATAATGAGGAATGACTTATTTTTTTTTCGTTTAATCAAAATATAAAATTCTTGTGTGAAAACTTACCTCTTTCTGTGTCTTAAATCATTTTTTTTCTGTAATATTCTTTAAATAATAATTATTATTATTATGAAAAAAAAAAGTTCACCCAAGGGCTTAGTACTCTACTCCTTGAGCGACAGATGGACAGCAAAGAGGTAGATTGTGGATCAATTATTTTCCGTGACCCCTAATTCAAACATGAAACAAGTCAACCCATGGAACATATAGCATAAATAATAAACTTTTGTAATAATGTGAAGAAGTTCCATTCTTGCCAGCATATGAAAAGGGGAAAAAATACAAGAATTTGAGATGAGGCAATTGGACATTCTACACAAAGTCAGTATTCCCCAAGAAAGAAGGAGAATTTTCCATTTTTTACAAGCTTATTTTACTATCAATATTTCTGAAGAGGGTTAATATTGTTTTGGTGTGTTTATTTAATTATTGAAGTTTGAAAAAGTAATTCATATTTACAGGTGTTTTCAAAAATTGTCTTTAAAAATATCCACTGTCATTAATTTTTTTTTCTCTCTTCAATCGTGGTCCTTCCAACCAAAGTTTGTTTTCCCACAGGAAATTTGAATATAAAAATAAGAGAAAGGTGGGCGGGTAAATTACCCATCAAGGAGTTAAGTTTGTTCACCCACTTCTTGACTAAAGTGATAATGTAAAACAAAAATACACAAATGGTGTGATTATTTTTTCTGAAAAATTATCTTAAATTTTATTGTAAACTTTCATATGAGCAGTCTCTCCTGTTGATGGTACTTAATTAACTAATTAAAACAGATTGACTATCAGAAGTACTATTTAGCAAATAACAAGACACATTAAAACCACTTTATACTATTTTTCCTAGAATTGCAAAGTTGGTAGTCTTTATAATATTGAATTACTCATATGAACAATTGCTAAACTGAATAGCTTGGCATAAAAACTCATATTTTTTATTTAATTATTGTTAATAACAGAATCAGTTCCTGTTTACTTCCATGTTATTGATCTTTTTTGTTTTTAGTGGCTGGATTTGGTGATCTTAGAAACAACAATGATGCAAATCTCACATATGAAGGAGATAATAATGTTCTGATTCAACAAACAAGTAATTGGCTTCTCCAGTTGTGGTCCAAGAAAGATGCCAAAGATTTTGGGATCACTCCTTTAGGAACAGTAGAATTTCTTTCTAGGTGGAAGAAAATCAAGGCTGAGAAATTTTCATCAACTAAGAAAGCAGATATAATCCTCCCAGAAAGTTAGTTGCATTAGTTTTACTGATCAATAAAATGTTTAGTATATTACATTGAAATTATTCTAGTTTAGTATAAAAAGATTGTAGTTTATTGCATTGATTAAATATTTATCTTATGGCAATTATTGGGGAAACAATTGTAATCCAATGGTGTAATTCATCAGTGAAAATCAATTGCTTTGAATTTTTAATGATTAAAAGAGAATATGGAAGACTGCAACAGTAGTATTTATGAAATAACTCAAAAACAAAATAAAATTATATATATGTATAAATAGTTGACCATAAAAATTTAAATATAAGAAGATGGTCAGGGTTGCGGTCAAAAAAAGAACCAATAGCTTATAACTATTTTAATGTCTGACGTTTCGTCCCACTTTGCAGGGCTCCATCATTATACTATTTTATGTCTTCCTTCCTTTTATTTATATGTAATTTCTTATCACTTTATTTTTACATAATATTTATCCTAGCTTAAATTACCTTATTGTAGTAATATTCTCAGTTTTTTTTTGTATCTTTTTACCCCTGCAGAGTAGGACGAAACATCGGACATTAAAATAGTTATGAACTATTTGTTCTTTTTTTTTTACTGCATCCCTGACCATCCTCTTATATTTAAAAAATAAAATTATTTGTCAAATGTGCCACTCTCAAGTTAAGCGGCATTGTCAATATGTCAATAGGTCATGAAATGAAAAATCTATACAGTGACCAAACATGTTCTACCTTTAAAACAGATGTTTTAAGATTAGACGTTGCTAGTATGAGCTCAAGGATCAGTCCTTGTCCCAAACCTATGGAAGTTGATTTTCGATCAGTTGCTGAGAGAATGAGAAGAAAAGCAGTTCACTGCTTAGTGCACAGAGGCGCAGACTGGTATCGATGAAGAAAATGGCTCTGGTGAAAATCACTATGGCTTGAAGCATAGTAGGTTTTAGCTGGATCAGTAATGTAAGGGTAAGGCTTTGAAAGACTTCAGAAAAATCTTGAGTTGAGGATTGGTGGTGACTCTTATGGATGGATGATGATAATTCAGGATTGAGGAATGATGGGTGATTATCCTTAAAAGAATAACTTTTCCACTGTACTATCGAGACCACAAACAAAGTGGGGTCATCCCAGACTATCGCGTCTGAAACTGTAGTCCACATGATACTCCATTTGATATATTTATCAGAATTGCGTTCTTACTAAAGATGAGTTTCTTCGGTCAAAAAAGTGTTGTTAAGTGAAAAAGTGATCAAAACTTTCCACAATTTGAACTTTTTTAGGGCTAAATGGTAGTTGTGGGGCTGTTATATTTTAACTTAAGAAAAAGAATAAGACCACTCTGAATATGAGTATTTGGGAGATTGCGTTCTCCAACCAAGGTAAATAATCCAACGTTAATCTAACTCGTATATCTGCCTTTACCTTAAATTACCTAATAATATAAATCAAGATAATTAGGGAAAATTGGTAGCAGTGACACATGTGTTTCAGCAGAATTCTACTGCTGTAAAATAGCCTGTTGTGTAGGGTTGTATATGAATAAATAAATAAAATAAATGAATAAATAAATCTTAGGGTATATTATATCAAGTTTTTTATTTTTTTCAGATTTACTAAAAATGTATGAATGGTTACTAGTGTATTTGTTACAAATAACTTATTCAAAATATATGAAATTGAGTAGTACAGAAGATAATGAGTTTAATTTGAAACTGAATATACAGGTTTACCATGCCCGACCGTTAACTCTTATTTTCTGTGAAGTAAGTGAAATGACCATTAGTTATAATTAGTATTTCATTAGCTATTATAATTTTCTAACAAAAGTTTTATTTCAGCATTATATGGTTAAAAAATTCATAGAATTTGCTAATAAACAAGAAGGGTCAATAAGAGAGGTTCTGCTAAAATTGGCAGCACTATATGCAGCATGGAACCTTGAAAAAAATTTGGCATTTATGTATGAAGGTATTAAACTTTTTTCAATAATTATTTTTTATTATCGGTCAATCTTCTTTATCAATTTAATGTTTAGTTTCTTTAAATTGTTTAATTAAGTAATCAAAATAAGGGTCACTTAAAAGGGTTCTAACAAGCATCAGTTAAATATGAACTGAAGGGTTCACTTGTTATTCTGATAGCTCCTTACCCATGAATGGGAATTGAACCTCTTCTTTGTTAAATATTTTGTAAAATGCTAACTTATATCTTTAAGATTAATCCTTATTGAACTGTTCTTGAAAATTATGTGAAATTTAAAGACCTAGAATCAGCAATGGATTGACTACTTTTCCAAATCTTTTGAGTTATTATTTGCTGAAACACTTTTTTTCTCATTGAATAAGTTATAAGCTTAAATGATTTATGAATACTGTTATTATGTTTATATTACTAATTATGTTTTGTATGTATTAATGAATTCGTCATTATTTAGTAGCTTTATTTTTCAGATTAGCGTATTAGACTCACTATAACAATTTTTTTTTTTAAGTTTGGTTTTACTACACTCCTTGGTTCATATTATTTAAATAAATCAATATTGATATAACAAACAATGGAGACATGAGTTCGATTGCTAGGTTTCTTCATAATTTTTTTAAAGATTTAAAATATATTTATATTAAATTATATTTAGAATGGAATCTACCTACCAACCTAGCCCCTTGGCTGTATAAGTACCAATCTAATTTATGAAACCTAAATTAAGATTTTGAGAAATTATAAATGGTTGTCAGTATGCACTTCCAGTTCCTGATTGAAATATTTAATTCAATAATTATACATTTTCTATAATAATTTTTGTAAACATATTATTGTTGTTTCTGATTATTCTACTGACTGAATAATTAATTACTTAATGCATTTTAGGTGGTTTTATAACATCTCCGGATGCTGCTCAGAATTTAAGAGAAGGTATTATTGATCTATGTGAAAGCCTGAAAAACGATGCTGTTCCGCTGGTTGATGCTGTTGCACCCCCAGATTTTATTCTCAATTCTCCTTTAGGATGTTCAGATGGAAATGTAAATGTTGTATTGATATTCTATCATAATTGATTATAATTTTATTACTTAACCCAATATGCCTGATGTTCTGAGTTTTGATTTTGATTACAGGTATATAAGCAGCTTCAAGCAGCTTTGTATCAGTCTCCTGGAACATTTACGAAACCGGGGTTTAACAAATCTTTTAACTCAAAACTGTGAACGATGTAAGTAATATAATAATTTTATATTTCGATTCATGGTGCTGATAGTTTTAATTATGTTTGAACTACTTGAAAATAAAGTCCACTAGACAGTAAATTCTTATTAGTAGAAGACAGAGATTGTAATTGTAACTTCTTGAATCTTTGAAGATAGCTTGTCAAGATGCATTTATTCTACCTGATAAACCACTTGAATGCTTGCAGGACAAATGTGGTATTTTTTTGCGTGGACCTATAATTCTGTTACATAAATAAAAATCTGGTGTCGTTAGACCACTGGTCTGGGTGGATTAACTTTCACTTACCACACTAGAAGGGAGAAATTTTAAACAATAAATTTTTATTTTTCTGTTCCTATAAAAATTCATATTTTAGGGTTACTTGAAGAGCGAATAATGATTAACTTTGTTCTTGCCATGAATACAAATTTAACAAAATATAACAAAGCTGTGTACATATCGGAGTTGAATTGGGTGAGATTGGGCACACTTGACTGTTTCCAATTTTTCAATCTCTAAACCACTGTCTCTATTTCTCCATTTTTATCCTTTAGTTAATATCAAATTCTTCCATAATTCATATTGATAATTTTTTAACAAAATGGTATCTAAAAAATGCAAAATGGTTAATTATTTCAAATAAGCAAAATTAAAGGTACTTAAAAGGAAAATATTTTGAAAATTTGGCATTAAAGTCCTGTTAAACTATTTCAATGAGGATAAGACCTAGCTTGTTCACAAACACACGTTTTTATTAACATAGAAGACCCAGTCCATTTCTAAAACTCTAACAAGGCAAGAAAGGTATTATCCCTCATAACTGCAGAATTTTTGTTCGCTAGCCTTGGAACCTACATAACAGCTACAGCCATAATTTCCTCTTCAACAAAAGAGTATCTTGATATGATGCCACAGTCTTTCCTAAATCTGTTAAGAACCCTCTGGATATGCCACAAGAAGGTGTTGATTATATTTAAATCAATATCTTCTAGAGGGCCCAGTATGTCCTGAGCAATGAGTAGAGAACTTTGATTTGCTTCTTCACATGGAAATGAGGAGATACCTGTACTTATACCTCACTTTTCGAGCCAAATATCAATCTTCTTCTTATGTAAATTAGTATTTTTTCAAAAAATAAGAAATTATCCATGATAGTTTTATGTAATGTTGAGCATAAATATTTCTCTTGTTTGAGAACATACGCATTACAGGTTTTGGAATGGAAAAACCTGTGATGCACATGCTACGTAGACTTTCTAAGAGTCAAAAGTGGTCGTTAGAACTTACCCATTACTTTTATTTTTTTGGAATCAAGAGGGGAATTGAAAAGGTTTATTCCTTACATAATAGAAAGCATAAACTATTTATTCTTTTTTTTACAGAAAATAAAAATCATTTATCTTGAAAACATAACCATTTTCTTTTAATTGGTAAGAGATGAGCTGGAATTCCACTCATGTCTGTTGATATAGGTACATGCCAAGTACCTTCCTTTGTTTGTTGCACACTTTGTGAGTATTCCATTGGTTCCTTAAAAAATAAATAATAAACACAGTGAACAAATAAAACAAATTTAAAAATATGAGAAGATGATCGGATGTGCGTTCAATGAAGAACATAAATAAGTAAAAATGTATTTATTTTTCAGGTTTAGGTTTCAGCCAGAATGTGAGCTCTTCTTCAAGCTAAGATAAAAAAACAAGATACAATAAGTTTTTACTTATTTGTGTTTTAATCACTTATTGTGATTAGTTTTTACTTATTTGTGTTCTTCACTGACCGCATCCACAATCATGTCCTCATATATATTATACATAGTCAATTACCTACTCATCAAAATTTAAAAATCATGGAATTTATAAAATAACTTGATATTAAAAATTCTTTTAATACATAATAAAGTAAAATAGAAAGCTTTTCCCAACCTTCAGTAGTTTAAAAGCCAAATAGTAGTAATAATAAGTTCAGAATTTTAAAATGAATTATAATTAAAGTAGTTTATATTTATATATTTCAAAATTTTCTCTATCTCAGGAGTCTCAACCCTGTACCCAATGTTGTCTCCCTTGACATCACATCTGCCAATTAGCACAACGGTGTCTGCCTAACATAATCTGTTTCATATAGAATGCTGTTATTTTATGAGTTTTCAATAAAATGTTCTATATATACTTTTTATTTTTACTAATTAATTGGAAGTATTGGGAGTGGGTTGCACATTGGCAAGGTAATGGACTGCTAATTCCAAGGACATGGGCCAATAGAATGAAGTGCCAAAGTTTGCCATGGCTTCAGCATAGATATATATTTCTTATAAAGACATTTTATATATAATTATTTTTATTATTAAATAACTATTTATTTTATTCAATAATATAAACAATATGTTTCTATACTACAATTAGTCTTTCTTGTTTAAGTATTAAGTACTAACAATATTAAAAATTAAAAAAAATCCTATTGAGAAAAGACAAACATTTCTTCTTAGATCCACCCCCAATAGGAACGTTATTATTGTGGGGAGAAAGGACCAGGAGAGTATCAAATCTTAAAATACTCCACTCCCTTTTCAATATATAGCTTTTAAACCACTTTTCCTCCCTGAGCCCTAAATGCTATCCCAACTTCGAATCAAAAAGCCATTTGATTTTACGCAATATTAGAATATCATTCTTACCATAAAAAATTTAACTACTATCAAAATTATGTCATATAACTTGATTCCAGAATGCTTCAGTACTGATATGCACATGCAATATCTGGAGCTAACATATAAGAAAAATATATTTTGTAAATTATTAATTTACAGTATCATTCAGATTTTATTCAGTTTAGTATTATTTTGCATTAAAGTCAGCTCATGATGATCAGAGTTTTCTTATTTCAGATTCTTAATTATGGTGTTTTGGACAACGAAGAGCAAGATTGAATATAATTAGTCACAAAATTTCATAAATGAAGTAAAACAATGCTGATCAAGAAAAAAAAAGTTTACCAGTATTTCTGTAGCTTTATAATGGGGTTTAAACAATAAAAAATTAATAATAAATGAAGAACATTTTTGAAGATATATTTCCTTCAATGTGATTCTTTTGTATTTATCTTTAATAATTAAAAAAATTATGTTGCCAAAAATAAATTTAAAATGAATAATTGAAGACAAGAGTGGATGAAGATGTTATCTATATAATAAATTTTTGACAATTGAGTTTTTCTTTTGCATGAAGGCCGCATGGGCTAATCTTTACCTTGAAGCATTAACAAACTTTCTAAAAATCTTGATATATCTTATGAGTTCTCAATCGATTGGATATCTTTGAAACAATTATGTCATTTTCCTAAAACTTTAAATTAATAAAATAACACTTATACCCACTCATGTCTGCAAATAAAACAACGAATCCTAAAATTTGTGATATATTTTAAACATACATTAGTTGTGATCAAATGTATTTTAAATTGTATATCTTAGTTTAATTTGAGTTCAAATTATTTTTTTCTTTTCTGTTTTCCAAAACAGCTCACGATCTCTTCTAAGTTTCTCGAATATTAATTCAATGAATATAATTAATAAATGTATAAATTTGTATACATAAAGATTTTTGGTCGAATAAAATGTGGGTTTTAAAGTTTTATTATCCTTCTTAACATTTCCAATTTTTTTTTATAAAATAATATTTAAGATAAATTAGTCAAACAATAATAAAATGTTGTGACTATATATTATTTTGAGAAATATGAAAAATTTATGATAATATTTGTAATTAAGGGAAGCATCTTCCTTTTATCATATTATTTTTAAAACAATCATCACACAATCTTAACAACCTATCAGGGTCTTTCCCCATTTTCATGAAAATTTACTTTCAAGTCGTACAAAAGTTTATGAGCATAAAATAAGTTTTATTTAAATTTCAGTATAAAATCTACACATTAAAATTATTCCTCTAAATTATTTATAGATGGTAGGTTTTATTTTAAATTAAAAAGATGCCGGTCAGAAAAAAGAAAATATTATTAATTATTTCTTCAGAGCCGAGGGTTCATGCAGCCCAGCCAAAGACCTACAATGCAAGTTGAAAAGTACATCTAAATAATTGGTTAACATTATTTTTGAATTGTTTATTCTTAATGCCACCTGGACCATCTCATTGGTTTATTTATCAAAATATAGTTCATCATCGTCAATTACTTAAACCTATTTTTCTACTAGAAGTTTATTTTGATGCTGATTCCAATTCTCGTTTTTTGAGCTCAAAAAATCCTCATATCCAGATTTGACATCTTAGTTGTTTTCAAGTGCTGGCCTTTTAAAAAATGTGCTGTTGACTGGATTAAACCAGTTAGGCTGTGCAACATCTAGTAAGTAACCAGGATGATGTAACATGTTTCACTATATGTAATGAGAAATCTCTGAATACTATAGGTACTACCAAAATAAGCTATTGGGTCCTGTATAGTGTAAGTGACAGATGTTATACACACAGTTAGATGGAATAATGTGTTCACTAAATTAGTAGTACCCCTAGCATCCTGGCTTGGAGTAAACTAAAAAAAAATTATTTTGAAATATATGAACCTTTCAGTAGGCAGTATAACTAACTCTATAAAATTAATTTTCATATTTTTGACAATAGAACATGATAATAATATTGATAATTCATAGAACATGACAATAAAGATATAATAAATGTTTGAAAGTAAATAATTAAGTTTACTTATTTAACTGTATGATATTACTTACCATTAGAGAAACCTTTCCATTTTTACTAGCATACAAAAAGTAATATTGGTGTTTCTGTTGCCATTTCCAAAAAATAGCCGTTAATTCAGGATCTTTTAGAAGAAATTTATGACTTCTCATATGATCTCTTGAAACAAAAGTTGTTCCTAAGCCAAAGTACATTGTTGCATACAGGAGATATGGATCATCGCAGGACCTGTTATACAAACTTTACATAACTTTAACTCGACATTACTTAATTATAAATTATGTTTTTACACTTTCATGTGTTTGACAACAAGCAACTTTTACAGTTATAGGTATTTCCTTTTATTTATGGTTCGATGAGATATTTTGTTAAAGAGATGTCTTTTAGTTCATCAACTTGTACAGAACTAATCAGTTTAAACACTTGTATTCAAAGACAGTAACAAATCAATTTAAATAGAGATCCACATAATATAACTGATAAGTTAGCATACCAACTAAGACCTACTCTTTCTTGTCTGAGATAGACTTTGTTATTACTTGGCTGAAATATGCTTAGGAAAAATGAGCAAATATATTATAAATCAACAAAGTATCAAATCTTTGGTTCATGTTATGTATTTTAACTTCAATACTAGGTGAATTACTAAAAAACCGTGCCCGTGTAGGCCTCGGCGCTTCGCGCCGAGGCGACATATTTCCGTGACAACGTATACTCTATGCTAATATTACATAAATATAAATTAAAATCAATCCAATGTTATATATTTGAAATAATAAACCAGTTCACATATTGAATTCAGATATTTATTTTTGCTTGGTTATACATTAATTAATTTTTATACATATGATATAATATCCATATGTTAAACGAAGTCAATTTCCGTTACGGGACACTTTTTCTAACATGGCATCCCGCAAAATGATTTATAAGACGTTGTCACGTCAAAAAGAAAGATTGAAAAGTAGGCATTAACATAATAAGACTAGAATAACATGTGATTCATAGTTAATTTTAAATAACTTGTATTTTTTTATTAGTCGTCACTGAAAGTTTTTCTGTCCTTAGACTGAAGATATTGAATTTAATAAATTGGCTCATAATTCACAATAACTACTCATAAAGAAGGTGTGGAGGGTATCCTAAATATGGGAGACATAACTGGTTAAAAAATCTCACACAAAAAGAGAAAAAGTTTGGCATTGACTAAGAAGATGATTCAGCTTAAGGTCACCAGAGCACATAGGTTATAACAATTGTTTTTGTGCCAAGCTAAAAAGCCTTGGCCAGTGAAATGATCCTCAATCTCCCTCTTATGATGTTCTGAAAACTGTTGACCATGAGGCCATAACTTGCACACCCATCGAGGAATTATGAGTCACAAAGATATAAACAAAATAAATTTGCATTATCAACAAGAAGTTTCATTGATTGGTAAATGAAAACTTTCAGGTGTTTACATAGAGCATATATGATAATACTGCAGTGAGACCAACCCACTACATCTACGAGTCTGAAGAAGAAAAAAGTCCAGGTGACGGTAAAACCGCTAAAAGATGGAGGTTGTTCTACATATATACAGGAATAAAATATTAAAAATAAACAATAAATAATATGGAAATTTAGCACTAGTGCTACCCAAATACTGTGTGGGTAAGGTATGAATGAAAATACTAAGTTAGCAGTCTATTTTTCTCTAATAGATATTTAATTTCATTTGAACTGAACATTTTTATACCCAAAAAAGGGGGACTATTGACAACTTAAAAATCATATTAGGTTCGCTTTTTTAGATCAGATTTATAACAAATAGGCATTTAAAAAGAATCCAAATATTTCTTGAAATAGAATGTTCTATAGTTGAAAATAAAAATAACTTTCCTAAAAGTAAAAATAAAATAATGTACCAATGTTCCTAATAGGCTGTGATAATGGCTGCATTAGAGTAATAAGCCTATTTCTTATGTAAGAAGCGGTGTCCTTTCAAATCTAGCCTGTAGCCTGTTTACATTATTTTGGTACAGGACCATGAAATAAATGTCAAACTTCACTCTAATTAGAACAGATTAGTAATAAGTAAGATGAGACTTCACTTATTCACTATATTAAGATTTCATCCATTAATTTGAGTACATGTGTTTGTTAAAACAAATGTACTATATGGAGTAAAAACAAACAAATATTAGTCATTGGGACATAAGGGGCCACAAGAAAAAAAAAAAATTGTTAACTGAAAACTTACACATTTTCTACCAGAAAAAGGGAAGCATTTTGTTTGATATAATTCATATGAACTTTAGGCCACAACTTCATATGTTTTCTTCCAAGAACCATAACTTTCTTAGAGAGATTAGTGAAATGCTTAACAACATTACTTAGCTGAAAATAAGTAAAACTAAAGCAATAAATTATAATAATAATAATAATAATAATAAACTTCAGATAAAGTATTACCACTTCTGCAGATAGCTGGAGGTTCACCTTCCTATGAGTTGGAGAAAGAGCTATGTTTAGACCATCGAGAACGACATCTATATGCTCTATTCTTTTAAGAAAATTAATAAATGAATTAAATTCTTCTGGTTGGGTTTTATGAAATATATTTTTCCCAATCAATACAGGATTTAAAAATGCATCTTTCATTTTTTTAAATTCAGATTCCGTAATCAATGGTGGATTTAGCTGATGAAAACAAGACTGACATATCCCTCTATAATAGAGAATAGCTATGAGAATAGAAATCATATTAAATTAAATAAAACCTTTCTTACTCAAAAATTAAAACCTTTTATTTATTGTAGTTATTTTAGAGTATTTCGCTCTTTTGTTGTGTTGATTATAACATAATAATAATGTTGAAACTGTTTCTTCAGATGGATGTAAATCATGTTTTTCAAAAAATTTGAATACATCATTAAATGCACCTCTACTGAACTTCAAAGCACTTAACCAACTACTATAAATATTGGGTAAGGGTATTAACTTATCACTCACCATTTCATCTATTAAATTCAAACCCAAATCCATCTCGTGATGATTAAATGCTGCTTCTATAATAGCAGAATACATCTTAGTTGAGGGAACCGAGGTGAAACGGGCCATATCTAATAACTTCAAACTTTCCTTCCATTCACTACCAATAGACAAACCTAGTGCTACATTTTCACAAGTTTTGTGGTCTAATATTTCATATTTACTCAGTAATTCTTTATATAAACTGAAAATTTGGGTTTTTTCGACTTCTGAACATTCTTCTTTGCAGTCATAACACAATCTAAAAAATTTACCAATAATGCCTATGTTCCTATTACCATTTGCATAAAGATAATCAAAATAATCTTTGCCTACCTTGAAAGCTTTTTCATGACCACATAAAGTAATAAATATAGAATCAAAATTTGTATCACTTATATGCTTTCCTTGAGTTATGACAGTTTTCTTCAGAGTTTCGATATCACACATTGAAATTTTATTTTTATAATCATCTATTGCTTTTGTTATAATCTGAAATGATCCTGCTTCAGAATAGTTTTCGGAAAAATTAACCTTAGTGTTTATAGGAACAATTGATTTTCTTCTATATTTGGAGGAATAACTTCTCATTAGAGTTAAAGATTCCAAATAATTATTGTAGCCTACTATGGTTTTGCAAAAGGGCAATTCTTGCCCCGCAATTAATCTTTTATTCCAAAAATGCTTCAATAATAAAATCCATCTTCCTTGTTTAAGTGTCATGATTGTCAATCAATAGAAATTTAAAACTAATCTAATTACAAATTTATCAATTAAAATATTAAACAGGTAGCCAGATCATTGTAACAAAATAACTCAGAGATTGAACGGAGTAATTTTATTTGTAGAACAGTTATAATTTATTTGAATAAGTTAATACGTTTTTCCATCTAGAAAAAATAAAAATGTTATCTGACCTAGAGGTTAGAATAGTAAATATTCTGCTAAAAAACAAAATCATGAGTTCAGTGACGAACTGTTCAATATCATTAAATCAAAATAATTATTTGGTTGGAAATCAGTCATGGTGAAAAATATTAGAAACCAAAAGATTGAACTGTTTTATTTTGAATTGAAACGTCTTTACCGACATTCTACCACTAAAAAAAAATTATAGGTGAGTAAATTGATTTTGTGGCACAATGGAAGAAACGGGACTGATGGAGGGGGGCAATGCTGGTCAATTCTAGCAGGAAAATTTTTATATTGTAACAAGAGATTAGATGACAGTGGTTTAAAAATGTCTGCAGTATCGGTTCGATTGAATGATCCCCTTAAAACATCGACTCTCCTATTAAAATATAAACGAAAGATCCTGATAGAATTGACTTAGTTGCAAGACTAGAATGCTTGTTCTTTTGTAATTATTCTCGAACTAATATTTTCTGCTTTAAGCTGTAAGAAGGAACGGTTATAGCTCCTCTTTGTAATGAACTATAATTCAAAATTATACCTTATAGCTAAAATAAGTGCCAAAAATATAATTATTACTAGTTTTTAAACATTTTAATTTAAGTATCTTGAAATGGATTGCTTACTTTAAATGAGGGGAATGTTCTACATCCTCTTTGTTTTGTGGTGTATTTCAAAGTTGTATCTTAATGGTACACCGAGTTAGAGAGGCGAAAAGTGGAAAAGACTATATTGTTAAGGTAAATAATATGTTGAACTTTTATTCTTGTTAGCGTAAACAGGTGAGGGGTTGCCAGTTTTGTTTAAGTCTAGGCATGTTCCAGTCCTAAACACTTTCATATTACCAGGGTAAAGTTAGTTAAAAGAATTTTGATTTTTAAGCTAAATTTGATCTAAACAATATAATAGATTTTCTAAAAGTAAATTACTTTTAAGAATGATAAAATCACCATTAGAAAAAACTACAAGGTGGTACAAAAATTGATGTAGTTGAGACTAGATGGTTTCATATTGAAAACATTCAATCGAATGTTTACTTTTCTTATTTTAGCTCTCACAAAGCAATCATATCAACATTTACTAATAATACAAATGATAATGTAAACTATAATTTCACCAATTTAATAAAACATTAAATAGTAATGTTATCGTATTTTTGTCAAATATTATTAATACATTGTTTCATTTTCAGAAGTTTCACTCCTGCCGGCCAGTCCCAAAATTGCGTCACTGTTTTTATCACTATACCTATAGTGCCGGTCAAACCTCTTAATCCTTCTGAAGGACTATTGTTGTATAAGGTGTCGACTATTGTTAATCGCAACTAAATATTCTTCATTTTAACAAAATGACTAATATCTCAGTCTTTTCTAATGAAGTTTTTTTAGGAGTGGTAATTAAAACAGTTCTAATCTTGACAGGGTGTGAAACTGAATTTGCAAGATAATTATCTAAACAGTAGGTTTTTGCGTTTATTTTTAGGGTTTAAAGAATATTTTGATTCTAGTAAAACATTGGCGATTTGCTGGTGCGTTAGTATTTATCCTGCGAAAAAATGAAATTCCAGAATTTATTTAAAAATAACTAGTTTCTTAAGTTCTTTTACTCGTTTATACAAATTACTCTCATAAATATTCTATAGAACACACAGTAGAAGAATCAAAATATATTTCTGGATTCCTAGTAGCAAAATTGTCACGAAAATGAGTTTTAAAAATTATATTTTTGATTAATGAAAATTATAAAACCCCAGATCTTTATTTAAATTATACTAATAAGCAATCTCCGACCAGTTAAATGTTAAAATTATATGCTTGTAGGATTTGGTAAACCTCAGACTATCTGCATTATTTTCAAGTTATTTTTTTTAATTTGGATTTTATAATAATTAATGGATTTATATAATATTTATGTTTAAAATTGTTTAGCATTGAAATACTCAAGTAAATATTTAGATGTAGCTTAGGAAGTAAGGGGTCGATGCTGGGTTTCTAATCATGCTAATAATACTATCTTCACCTTGTTTATATCATTTATCCTACCTCTTAGTTTGATTTGGGAGGTAATCATATAATTTGACAGCATTTAACCGCCAATTTGTAGAGAATTACTTACTGTAGTTGTGTCTTTCATATGTTGTAGTTTCCTTTTGTTATTAAACACGAATACAATTTTAGAACCAAAATTATTAAAAATATATATATTTTAATTCCTTATCCGTGTTCTTTATGAACTTTTAGCATAGTTTTACACGTTTCCAATTATTTTATCACTTTTAAATTTAATCTACTTTTTGTTCATTCATTTATTTTTTGCTGTTCAATGAAAGATATTTAATAATGGATAAGGTTGAAAAAATGGATGTTGACTGTCCTTCGAGTTCTGGAGCAAAGTCTTCAAAAAGTATCCCTTGGTAAGGACATTTTGTTTTTTTCAAATTATTTGGCATTGTATATCGTGAAATAACTTAAGTATTTGTATCTATCTTAGGATTGAAAAGTACAGGCCTCAGAAATTTCATGATATTGTTGGAAATGAAGATTTAGTTTCACGATTGGAGGTATTTTCAAAGACAGGGAACACTCCAAACATCATCATTGCTGTAAGTTTTATAATGTATTACAGGTTCAATGGCAACAAGTATGATTGAATTTTTTAGTATGTAATAGACTTCTATAAAATAGATACTTTCTCTGGTTTAATTTTTTTATATTTAAAATTTGGCTTTGCTTATTAGAGTATAGTAGAACCCTGTTTATCTCTCCTAGTTAGGATTACTGGTAAAGTAGGAAAGCCTGTTTATCAGGAGTGTATAGAGGAAAGAAAAAATAGTAGGGAGACTCAACCTCAGATGGCTTGATAATGTCCGGACATATCGGGACTTCATCAAGTCAATAGAAAGTTTCTAAATAAAGCAAATTGGATGGCTGCTGGTCAAAATAGAGAAGAACAAAGGAGAACCATGATTATGTTATGTACATGAAAATATGGATGTATAAAAGAAAGAGTCCAGTTTTAATTTAACTGATATATTGGGTTAAAATCAAAATTTAGTACAAAATTATAATATATATATATTCATGATTTATATAACAATATTTAATAAAGTTAAATTTATTACACCAATTTAAAATTGGGTGAAGGATTGAGTCTGACAAAGGGCACAATTTAAAAGCAATTAAAGGCATGCCTGATTCATGGAACAGCTGACAAAGTTCACAATATAAAAGCAGTTAATGACATGCCAGATTCATGGAGCATCATGTTAAATATAAGAGAATAAGTACAATTAACAATATTAAGAATTGTCTCATCGAAACTAACACACAACTAGCTATTGTGGGAAAAATCTTCACAAACATGTACACACTGCCAGAAACAGATGACAATGAAACAAATTGATAAAATTTGAACTGCACGAAGAAGCAAAGAGAAAGAACGGAATGCATAGCCAAGACCTTATAGAATTAATTGGAAAAGAGACTAGATTTCTACTAGACTCACTTGCCGGACTTGGTCCTCCCATCCGATACCAATTATAATTACTACATTGTATAATATTTTACTAATTTGCTGTTAATTAGCCACTAGTACTAATTTAATAGAAACAAGTTATTGGAGGGGAAAAAACTGTAATTATCTTTAAAATAATTACTTTTTATGTTTGTTAATGGTTTCTGCTGTTTCACTTTTTATCACATGAGAAAAATTCACTGTTGTGATTATCTACCATTAATTTGTTTAGGGTCCTCCTGGAGTTGGTAAAACTACCACAATATTGTGCTTAGCTAGAGTTCTACTTGGTCCTGCAATGAAAGAAGCAGTCTTGGAATTAAATGCATCTAACGATCGTGGTATAGATACTGTTAGAAACAAAATTAAAATGTTTGCCCAGCAGAAAGTTACATTACCTCCTGGAAGACATAAGATAGTAATTTTAGATGAAGCTGATAGGTAATTAATAATTATTTCTATTTTTTTTTTAATTGTTAATATTGTTTTTAGATTCCTTAGGAATTTATTTAATTCACTTAATCTGGAATTAATAAAAAATTAGTAAAAACAAACATTAAAGGTGTATTTTTTTTTATTTTGGCACGAAAGCACTGCGGCCAATAAGGCCTATTCTGTGCCAATTACAAACATGCCAGTACTGCAATCAGCATCTCAGCACTGTGGTTAACTCATTAGAGCTTAAGTTTGATAGATTCCAAGAAGCTTAAGGGGTTGATGAGCTCGCACTGCTTGGGATCCACCCCGAACAGTGCAAACCGGTCACACCAACAAATAATGTGATAGGCCGTCTCATCCTCAGCATTGCAGAATCTACACAAGGGTGACTCTGTTAACTTGAGGTTAAACATATGTTTATTTAATCCACAATGACCTGTGTAGATCCCTGTAATTATTCTAAGAGAGGTCCTGCCCAGCTGAAGCAGTTCATTGCTTCGTCCTCTATGGGGTACATCAAGGAACAGCTTAGCCTGTCTTAGTCTTTATTGAGCAGATGACGCTTGGCTTTTAATCCGTAGATGGTGATTCTTCTACCAGAGAGCCCTTCCTCTATAAGAGTAATAGCGCAATGATTTATTGTGAGTATTTCGGAATGACTAGGCGTTGGGTGTTGGCGGCCCCAATACACACACACACACACAATAACAATACACTGACTGTATTGACTGAGGAACAATACACACACTCACACACACACTATTAAAGCACACTATATTCACCCTAACATTACAGACCAAGGTCACCTACAGTAAACACCCTAGGATCACCTCTCCTAGCTAGCTGCCCCAGATGGGGGGAGTGTGTCAGGTTACTCCGTGATAGCAGCCTCTCCACTTGACGTGGGGGTAGCTGGTTGGTAACCAGCTCCTCTTAAACCATCTTATCAGGAAACTTCAACATATAGAAGCCTACAAGGAAACAACATAGCACCCATCTTTTGGACTTCACCTTTGGATCGTGGAATATATTAACATTATATAGACCCAGAGCAACTGAACTGCTCTTAGATGAACTAGACCGATATGGAATTAAAATTGCTGTATTTCAGGAAATCCGATGGACTGGACAGGGATCTATTGAAAAGGAAAGTAATACTATATACTACTGTTGTGATAATAAATTACACCACTTTGGACCTTGGTTTGTTGTAGGAAAGAAACTTAGGCAACTAATCATTGATTTTAAACCTGTAAGCCCCAGAATGAGCTCTATTAGGATAAAAGGGAAATTCTTTAACTAAACATTGTTCAGCTACCTTGCTCCGACTGAAACGTCAGATTAGTGAACCAAGGAAGAGTACTTTGACTTGCTAAAGAGAACTATTAAGGCGTGCTCTCCTCAGAAATAATAATAATCACTGGTGATTTCAATGCGAAGATTGGTATGGATGCAATCTACTTCCCAACTATTGGTGAACATAGTCTGCAATGACAATGGACAGACCATTTTCTAATTCTGGCTAAAGTTAGAGCCAGGATCTCAATTGTTAAAACAAGGCGAGGAGAAAGATGTAAATAGTTCAACATACAAAAACTTAAAGAACCTGAAGTTTCCCAAGCATATATAAATAACATTAATGAAGAGTTCTCTGACGTGCCATCTACAGATGATGAGGGTGTTGACAAAATGTGGTCAAACATTGAACAAACCATCTGCCATGCAGCAGAAGAAGTAATTGGCCACATCCAAGCACAGTAAAGGTCGCCATGGTTTGACGAGGAGTGTATTCAAGCCACTGCACACCCAATCCACATACAACCCAAGTGCTAGAAAGATGGAACAAGTACTTTAATCACTTGCTCAATGGTAATTGGGTACAAGAAGCTCAACGGGAAGAAGTTAACCTTAGTCGAATCCCTGAAGATGACCTTGAGCCCCCAGACGAAGAGGAACTGTGTGAGGCTATTGATAGGCTCAAGAACAACAAAGAACCGGGCTTTGACAAACTTTCTGCCAAGCTATTTAAGAAAGGGGGAGATCCAAGCATTACAAAATCTTTTTGTCACAATTTGACAGAAGAAATTCTGAAAGCATGGAGTAAGACAGTCTTTTGTCTTACAATTCACCTATTCACAAGAAGGGAGATCTTCTTGAATGTAATAATTATCGAGGGATATCTCTACTGCCATGTACCTACAAGATATTCTCAAATAAACTTTACCAAAGATTACTACCGCATATAGAGAGAGCTCTGGGGAAATATCAGTGCGGTTTTTGTAAATGTAAGTCAACAACAGACCAAATTTTTGCCCTACGAACCGTCCTTGAGCGCGGAAGAGAATACCAAATACAAATGCATCATCAATTCGTTGATTTTAGATCTGCCTATGACAGCATCCTCAAGTTGAATGCTGTCATGGGTAATGAAAGACCTCAATGTACCTGTTAAGCTCATCCGTCTTGTAAATCTCACAATGAGCACTACTGAATGTATGGTGCAGATTCAGGGAGATCTGTCTGAGGGATTCACCTCTCAAAATGGTGTTCAACAGGGAGATTCCCTATGTTGTCTGCTATTCAATATTGGTCTGGAAAAAGTTATTAGAGAATCAAAGGTTCAGACCAGTGGAACCATTTTCAATCATATGGTACAAATCCTGGGATATGCAGATGATATCGACATTATTGGGAGATCAAAAGCATTTGTGGAAGAGGCCTTTCTTGCCCTTGATGATGCTGCCTGGAAGCATGCTGGAACTTGTTAATATACCAACAAAACCAAATATATGATAGCTGGTCAAGAAAGAGGTTTTAATGAAGATTTTGTCCAAATTGGTCATTCCTCATTCAAACCAGTTGAAGAGTTTGTGTACCTTGGATCACAAGTTAATGCCACCAATGATGTTTCAGCCGAGATAACGAGACGAATAACATCGGCCGACAGGTGTTTTTTTGGACTGCATCGGCACTTTGGTAGTAGCTCACAATCCACAAGATCCACGAAAACTAGATTGTACAAAATGTTAATTCGACCAGTGCTGCTCTATGCCTCGGAAACTTGGGCACTTTCAAAGGCCAATGAAAGGGATCTCCAAACATTCGAGAGAAAGATACTCAGATGCATCTATGGCCCAGAAAAGGATGGTTCAGCTTGGAGAAGACAGGGAAGTCCACTTGTTCATTGGTGAGCCTGATGTTGGTAAAATTGTGAGAATTGGTAGGCTGTGCTGAACAGGCCATGTGGCAAGGATGGGAATTGATGAGACCCCAAATAAACTTCTGAATGAGCGCCTACATGGAACACGGCCTAGGGGCTGCCCAAAGCTTCGATGGTTGGATGGTGTTAAAGAGAATTCAAGGACCCTACTCGGAGTTAGGAATTGGAGAGCAGCTGCACTTAACAGATTAAACTGCTGCAGTCTGTGGTGGGTCTAAAAGTACCTGAGGATACTTTCCTACGATCAGGATAGCAATGTCATCTGGATAGCCCTGCGTATAGTAGTCTGCCGTGTTGTGGGTTGTTAAAAGAGAATCAACCACCAAGCACCCACAAGACACTTCCCTTTGGGCCTAATCCACAGCTCAGAATGCCCTAGCTCCAATTTGAGGATCCTTTGTACCAGTATGGAGGTTATCCATTCGGATACAATAGGATCAATTCTTCTATCCCTTAGCCCATGATTAATAACGCTATTGGGGTTCGAATCTTCCTGAGTGAGAGAAAATAAGAACTTTTTAGAATCTGAATCAGGGGGACATTTTGTTCCCACGAGAATTTGAGTGCTTAAACTACACTGCAGATACGGTAGGGGGTACTCTCTCCCTGCTGCGGGCACTAAATACAATGGGGTGGGGTGCGCCTGGTGCCCCAAGGTGGTCGATAGAAGACAGTATATTTTTAGACACCCTCTGCCTTATAGCCACAGCTTGAGCTTCCACCTAGTTTGGGTGTTTATTACCAGACTCAGTACTCCTCGAGTACTGAGCCCCGCCTCTGTCGTCTGTGAGTCCCATTGTACTCCCCAGAGGGAACTACATGGAGGTGACAGTAGGCATTAGTGGGGATGGGGACTTCGAATTCGCAAGCAGTGAGTAGGGCACTATCTCTCAGTCTTTCCTTAAAGAGTGACGAAGATTCCCGCACCAATCTTCCTATCAAGTCCCGCTATTATCCCCACCCATTAGCCCTCCTGAAAAGGTACTTAGTAAAAATTAAAATATATTTATATTGTTTTATTAAAAAATGTTAATTATCCGAAAAATATACAATTGAAACTTCTTAGGTTCTAATATTTGTTGATCATTATATCATTCAGGATTATGAAATGGAATTTGATTGAAGGAAATTTTTATTTATTTAATGGAGTCTCTCTTTTGTTTTTTTTATTTTCCATTAATTCATACTCTTAAAAAAAAACTTTTTTAAACAATAAAATGACTTTATTTACAAATTTTTAGTTATAAAATTATTATTTTAAATGATTACGAATGTCCATCCTTGTAATCAAACATTACTGTGTAACATGTGAATAAAATTATGAATTTTTTTGGATAACTGCAAAAATATTGCTATATATTTATATCCAATGTACTCTTATAAGGGAAGTTCTGAAATTCCATGTTTATCTTGTTAACAATACTCTTTTCCTAATTTACTTCTCTCTTTAAAGCATGACAGACGGTGCTCAACAGGCTCTCAGGAGAACAATGGAAATCTACAGTAGTACAACGAGGTTTGCTTTAGCTTGTAACAACAGTGAGAAAATCATCGAACCTATTCAATCAAGATGTGCAATGTTGCGATATGAAAAACTGAAAGATTCTCAAGTTCTGGCAAAGCTTTTAGAAATTTGTGAAAAAGAAGGAGTTAGTAAATTTTCAATAAAGTCTTAATTTTGTATTTGTTTTTTATATGAGTTTATTAAAGTGGATCATTTTAAATCACCATTATTCTTGATGATTTTTGTTTCTTCAACTTTATGATGATTTGTCAGAACTGAATTTGATAAACAATTTTGGTATTATTCTTTATAAAATATTAAAATCATACTTAAAGAACTTTTTAGATTACAAGGTATATTAGAATGGAAATTTTTACTAAATTTTTTTAAATAACTAATAGATCTTCTTAAGTAGAATTATTGAAAACTTAAATACATTATTTCAAATGTAAGTATTAATTAAATGAATGATCATTGCTAGAATAACACATAATAGTATACAAAATAATTTAATTTTTAAAAAACATTTCTTTTTTTTCCATTTCCTAAATGTTACTAAAGTCAAATTTATATTACTTTTATTAGAATTGAAATTATTATTATATAACTTTTTATATTTTTTTTTACACAAAGTGATTTTAAAATTTTCTTATGAATTTTTTAATTACAGATTTCCTATACTGATGATGGTTTGGAGGCTATTGTTTTTACAGCACAAGGGGATATGAGACAAGCTCTAAACAATTTGCAGTCTACTTTTAATGGTGGGGATTGGTAAAAAGTTGTACTCTCAGTTTATTTTATATTTCATTTATGATATATTAATAAATATATTATTGAATAGGTTTTGGTCATGTCAATAGCGAAAATGTCTTTAAGGTTTGTGATGAACCTCATCCCTTACTTGTAAAAGAAATGCTTCAGCATTGTGTGTCATCTGATATTGACAAAGCTTTTAAGGTATATGTTTTTATTTATATATTTCATTTTTTACTTTTCTAAAAATAGTTCTTTCTAACATAACAAGTAAACTGAAGTTTTTAGTACATATCTTACATTCAACTCAATAAAATAAAGCTATAAAACATTGTATTTAATAATCATAGCACCATTCCTAAAGATATTCCTTAAATTTCATCAAAATATTAACTTTTTCAAATCCTTTTCCTTTAACTATTTATTTGTAATCAGATAGGCTCAGAGAAGAAAAGGAAAAATAAAAA
This sequence comes from Halyomorpha halys, assembly GCF_000696795.3. NCBI lineage: Eukaryota > Metazoa > Arthropoda > Insecta > Hemiptera > Pentatomidae > Halyomorpha > Halyomorpha halys. Next base: position 746,167 of record NW_027115162.1, on the reverse strand, counting down.
TTAATGTTTAATTATTTATTTTCTATTAATAGTAATAGTATCTAATTATTGTAGTGGAGTAAGTCATAAAGAACTTTTCTTAAAACACAATTTTCAAATGTGCTAAGTATATACCAACTGCGGCTGTTTTTTGTTGCCATCTTGAGACTAATTAACAGATTTTTCGTACTGAAGTATCCTGTTAGTTTACTAGTTATAAATTGTTATTGAACTACTAATTAAATATTTACCATTTTAAACAATTGGTTGGGTGGATGATGTTTTTCTTCGTTTATCGTTTTCTTGGTAGTTGTATTAAATTTGTTTCTTGGAATTTGTCTGCAATTGTTTGCCTAGATTGAAATTTTTTGAATCTCTGAATCACTTTAATATTTTTTTGGTAACACTTATCTGCTTAATAAATTACAAAGTCACAAATGATGAAACGTAGGTTTGTACTGTTATTAAATTGTAATTTTGAATTCCTTAGATTTTAGCTCATTTATGGAAACTGGGCTATGCTGCTGAAGATCTGATTGGAAATATATTTAGAGTTACAAAAAGCCTTGATATTCAAGAACCTTTAAAATTGGAATTTATTAAGGTTTGTTAAATTATATTTCTGTAGTTATATTAATGACAATGGCATTTAATTAAGTTTTCCTTATGGGTTGTATTCTTGTTGATATTACTTATTATTACATTAATTGCCTTTTAAACTTTCTGAAAGTTTATATTTGTGTATTTTCTTCTTCTCTAAACTGCTGTCTTTAACAAAATTAATGCCTTCTATTACTTTATTGCATTTATTTTTGTAGTAGTAACCCTATAAGAGACCACATATTTGCTAATATACATGTAAGTATTGTTCATCGTCATCTTTGCAGTAACTCAATCTAATTTTCTGTTCTTTTGTGTAAAAAATCTGTTAAAGACAGAAGTATTCTCTCTATCATACCCACTAAATAATCTTTCAGCTTTTGTTAAGGCTTGATAAATTTTAAGTGTTTAGTGTAAATTGAATCCATTGATATCATTCTTAAACATTTATAGTGCAATTAATTCCAAAATAAATTAAGTTATAACTTTATATGGAATCAGTCTATAAATTTCTCATTCTATCATTGGAGAAAACGAGTTTCATATAAACGAAATACTTTTTTTTTTAATTATTGATGGAGATACTTATTCTATTAACTCTTTATTATTTGTCAATATAAAAAAAATCTATTTATTTCTTGGAAAAGTAAGAGTACAAAAAACAATGATTTTAGAAAACAGATTGTAACTGAAACTATGGCAGGTTCTTTGCATTGTTTACTATTTTACCTTAGATTAACTCTTTAACTATGTCTAATCGGCCATCATTAGCCTGTAAAGTTTTCTCTACTTAGATAGGAGGTTAAACTTTATTGGTGCAATGGGTGATAATCGATTTTTACTGATATTCAAGAAATCATAGTTTAAACTGTGTTTGTGCAACCACCTCTTAATCGAGATGATTATACTATACTTTCTTTTTTGTGAGGAGAAAATGATCGGGAGTGCGGTCAGTAAAAATACGCAAATAAACAAAAACTCTTTTATTTGTACCAGCAGTTGTTGTTTATTTGTGTATTTTTGATGATTGGACCCTAACCATCTTCTCATATTAATCTAAAACCAGCAATTAACACCTCATTATACTTTTTCATTATAGGAAATTGGATTAACTCATTTAAGGATCATAAGTGGTATTAATTCACTTTTGCAACTAAGTGGATTATTGGCTAAGCTTTGTAAAATATGTTCTACTTGATAATATGAGCATGGTATGTTTTCCACATTATAATCTTTTAAAATATTTCATTTTATGCTTGTTATATTTTGTATTATTTTTTTCTTTCCAGGAATTATTGGTTACTTTCTTTGTAAGACAAGTGCAACAAAAATTTATTACCAAATATAATATTCAAGATTCTAAATATATTTTGAATTCACTACGTTTCTGAACTATTTATGAAAAATAACTGTAAAGTTCACTAATGGTGGATTGTAAACTCTGTATATATTTAAATAGTTTAGATATAATCATACAAACTGAAAATTGTATATGTATTTATTTTTTAAATAAATGATTTAAATTTTTTAATAAATGCTCACTATGTCTTACTGATCAATTGTGTTTCTTTTTTTTTTAAAACATATTTAATGAACAAAATGTATAAAATGCAGCAGCCATTCACATGGCTGAAGGGACTGACTTTCCACTAGGGCTAGAATAGGTTGGTAACCTGTAACGTGCAGCAGCCATTCACATGTGGGCTGAAGGGATTGATTTTCTTCTCACTATGGCTAGAATAGGTTGGTAACCTGTAACGTGCAGTAGCCATTCACCTGTGGGCTGAAGGGATTGACTTTCTTCCCACTATGGCTAGAATAGGTTAGTAACCTGTAACGTGCAGCAGCCATTCACCTGTGGGCTGAAGGGATTGACTTTCTTCCCACTATGGCTAGAATAGGTTAGTAACCTGTAACGTGCAGCAGCCATTCACCTGTGGGCTGAAGGGATTAACTTTCTTCCCACTATGGCTAGAATAGGTTAGTAACCTGTAACGTGCAGCAGCCATTCACCTGTGGGCTGAAGGGATTGACTTTCTTCCCACTATGGCTAGAATAGGTTGTTAAGCTGTAACAAGACCTCCTCTTATTGAAGTATACATTCATCATTATTATCAATAAAATTACAAATGGGAACAATATTGTATAATTGATTCTGTCTCAAGAAGTTGGTAAATAAAAATATGTCATTTTCCCTTTGTGTACCAATATTATTTACCTTATCAAAAATTATCTGAACAGTTCATATATACTATTTGCTATTCAACTGAATACATTATTAGTATTATTATCTTTTTAACTATATTTAATTTAATGAAATATAGGCCTATTTAATAAGTAGCTAATCATGTTTTCAAATACTTCATTTTTCATTTAAAATCTTATATTATTTGAGATTTATCCTACTTACGTTTCTTTTCTAGGTATTTTTAAATTGGGATAATCTGTGGTACTTAATTTTTTTTTTTTTATTATCATTTCATGTTACAATTCTGTTTATACTTATCAAATAATGGGTTTTTTTGTACTACATAATACCAATAAATATTTTCAATAATTAGTGCCATTGTGCCTAATCCATATCCAATGCCAAGTGCGACTAATGCGCCAACAAACTTTTTCAAGTCCATAACAGCATTGATATTGTTTTTTTCAAATGGTGCTTCGGCTACTACAGTAGTTAACATTACATCAGCCAACCACTTTTTTACCAATCCTGCTTCAATCACTCTTTGTAAAAACTTATCCACCCTTGGCTTTAAGGGTGAATTCTTTTGCAGTCCTAAAGAAATTGGCATATTGATGACACAGTCACTCATAATATGCAAATCCTTTTTGCGTTCTAAATTATTAGAACTGTTTTCTAAAAAAAAAAAATATATATAGGTAAGTGAAAGTGAAAATAAATATTCAAAGTTATGATGCATCAGAATATTACAATCCATTAAAATTGATAAAATGAAAGTGCAAGCTTCAGCTGTTCTATGTTCTATGTTTTGTATTGGTTAATTTGAATATTTGAATCAAATGAGTTTAGGTTGTGTATCTAGAATATCAAAAGATGTGCATATGCAGTAGTATCTGTTGTAAGTCTAAGGATTTCCTGTCAGCAAGTTTGAGTATTCTGATTTTTTAAATACCTACATGGGTTGTAGAGAGAAGTGATGTACATTCTGTATTTAACTGAAGACAAATTTATAGCGTCATTGTGAAATGAGTTAACAGTCCGAGTTATTTGACATTTTCCTTAATTCATGAGGTTGGAATTCTAGTACTTCATTGGAATGCTAGTTCTAATTATCCTAGTGTGTTGGTTTGTAGTATTCCATTATTAGTAGCATAATAGTGACACCAGCATTGTTTCTAGTTAAATAGGTCTGACAGATGGGATCTTTTGAGCTTGTTAGACAGAAAAGTATCTTGTCAAAATTATAGAATAAGATAATAACGTAAAAGACTGGTGCTAAAACCAACTGGATGTTTGAGAGATACTCGAATATGCTCCCAACAATATACCACATTGCTTTTGTTGTATTGCTGTCAAATGTCAATTGTGTTGTGGAGTAAAATGATTATGCAAATTTAAAAAAATAATTTAATAAGTAAGAACAAACCTATTGATAAAAAGATGCAAATATGTCCATCTTTGTTTGGATATTGTATTCATAAATCAAAAACATTTTAAATCTATTAGAAAACCTTTGAAGTTCAGCGCTGTGTGAAATAGTTGGGGATATTATGGGTGTCATTTATAACTTATCAACAAAGACAAGGAATAACCTGGGTCCTTTTTTGCTGAAAATATTCAATCTACTACACTATATAGGGTTCTGTTGAGAGGTAGAATACTTAAGCTTTTTTATGTCAATCTATTGGTTCTGATCAGGTCTCTTACTAATGGTGGAGTGCCCAATCAAGTAGGTTTTTAACAATCAAGTTGTTGGAAACTAGTAAACAATATCTTATGATAGTTTCACTGGCAGAGATTTCAATTTTCAATACAGAGTAAACTCAGGAATATATTCTGACGACTAAGCCCAAGTAAAAGCTCTGTTTATTTTTCAGAATGCGATGAATGAGTTAATTTAAGAACTATGGCAAAGTATCTTTAGTTGAAATAATCTATGCTATTTTAAGAATATTTTGTGAAAGATAATTACCTATTGAGCCATTTTCGAACTCAGTCATTACTTTTTGAGTAACTTTGGCATAATGAAGGAAGTAAATGTTTTCATAGTAAGCAAAGTTACCCTGAGCAACTCTACTTATGCTAGCATTACTATCATAAACAACTTCAAATTTATGGCCCACTCTTTGACCAGCTGAATCCAATGATGTAGTAAAAAACTCCTTATTTTGTTCACCCCAGCCTCCACATAAGATTGGGCTCGAAGCTAGCTCCTCTAATGTGTTAATAGTTACACTAAACAGAAAAACTGAATAAGTTAAAATAACAAAATGTGGTTGAAAAAGAAGTGATAAAACTTACCGTTGGGCTGGATTAGCTAAAATTGCTGTCATGCTGGCCCTGTATGCAACTGTTACAAGAATACAATAAAGCCACCACCACCCAGTTAACATTCTTAATGACCATCCAGAAGGAACTTTTGGTAATGAAACTAAAAGAAGCATGCTATATGCATTTATTAAACTATTTCCAATTCCATCAAACAAATATAATCCAAGAGGAATATCTCTTTTAACATTGATTGGTAATAATTTTGGTGAAAGTTCATTATTTTTTTGTCATAATTTGAATTTTTTCACAAAAATACTCACAGGTCTTACACTGATTCTGCCATTTTCATAGTATTTATGGAAGTTTGCCAACACATAGAATACCAAGCTACTAACAACTAGAGTCAGCATAACACCCAACCACATAAACTTTCTGAAAAATTATCACAATTATATCATGTCAATAATTTAAATAAAAAAATTACATCCTTCATAGGATCATTGATAAAATTAAGAATTATCATGTTTTTGTTTTAAAAGTCATGTATTCTTTTACATGATGAATTGTCATGCCACCAAGGTAACAACTTCCTAATATGTATAAATAATGTAAATATTCATTTAATTTCATGTTCATTTAAGTTTCTTTTTTTCTAAAGGATTATGTTTGGTTAAAAATGTTTTTATGGTCATATTGATTGCAATCAATAAATGAATAATGGGTTGGAATAACATTGTATGTTACAATTTTCTACTACAGGCTAAATAATGTCTGACTCATTTTGTTATATTAATGATGTCCTTTGTGTCAAATACTACATTATGCCAATATTTTCAGCACTATTTTTATTGAAGCATAAACTATACTATCGTTTAAGTGATAGTTTAAAGTACATAATGAATTTAAAAAACAATGCAATGAATAATTGTAACATAAAATCTATTGTCGTTCCATTCTATGGTTCAAATATTAAAAAAATTATTTGTATTGAAAAAAAAAACACTGCATTGTTAGTCTTGGAAAAACGTGTTGAGAAATTATTTAGTTTAAAATTGCTAATGAACTCTTAAGTAGACTATACTCAATGGGTTTGAAAGGGAAGCAGAAATGTCATAAATGGTTGGGCGTAGGGAGGTAATTTGGTCAGAATCATGCTCTACCAGTATAACTGAAAAATAATTATCTTATATAACTTGATTCGAAATTGAGTGCCTTTCTCACTGAGCTACCCTAATGATAGCCTCAGAAAGTATATCTAACAAAGGAATATATCTACCAATTTAACATAAGTAGTTGAATCTTTGTGTACTGTGTTTTGTTGTATAGTGAATAACCTTTAATTCAGTATATACTTACTTAAAAGGTAATATTAAAGTTTTCCATGTATTATCAGTGGTTGACTCAGGGGTTAAAAATGTAAAACACTGAGTTATATATGGTATACTAAGGTCAAAAAGCTTTATATTTTTAGGTGTATAAAGAAAATTTCCAAGTGCAAAATCAGCTCTTCCAGAAACCATTTCTCCTAAGAGTCCGGTATAACTACCATTCAATTGTTGTTTTCCCCAAGCCTCTGTTTTACTGTTTGGTGGTTCATATATTAATATCTGAAAGTTCATGGCATCAGATAAGCTTCTAAGTATCTGCAATGGAAAATATGGGTAATTTTAATATTTACTAAAAAAAAAAAAATATGAATAATTTATTTTCCTCTCAATGATGGGACTTAGATACATATTTAAATATGAGATATTGATCTGTGAACTAACTAGTCATTAAAGTTAGGATTAAATATATAAACCTGAATTATTGGCTGCTAGTTTGTAGGCCAGTGGTGTGTAAAACATTTGTGGTTAGAAAATTGCAAAGCAAATCTTTGTTCACCGGTGCTATAACAAGGGCAATGGTTCTATTTTAATAGCCATTTGTTTAGAAAAAAGATTTACAACACTAGCAACTTTTAAGCACTGAACAGAACAGTAAGAAGGAAATAACTACTTGTAAGAAACTGTAAAATGATTTGGAATCAGACATGACACTGTCTTGGCTCATAAAAAAAAACAACTGAAATTCCATAAAAAAATAAGAATCTTGTTTACCATCATAAAAAGCTATCCACTGTGGCCTTTCCTGATAAATGGTATATATATTTTTTTAAGGATCTGCTCTTTGAACAAGAGAATATTATAAAAATAAGGATAATATATTATCAACAAATCTTTTTTTTCTCCCATGAAAAATAGTTAGGGAAGTGGAGGCAAGTGCAGTGTAATTTTTTAGAAGTTTCATTTTGAGGATGGAATTTGAAATTTTATGATAAATAAGTCATATATATTTCTCTCTTCAGAAAAACCTTGAAAATAATTAGTTGGTTCATTTTATAATTTAAGAACTTAAAAGTCCCAAAGCAGGGGAAAGTGTGCACTTATCCCAAAGAAATGGGGTAAATGACTTTCATTGTTGTTTTTAAATTAAACGACTCTTAATTTATTATTATAAAAAAATCTGTACCCCTACAACCCTTAAAGGGCCAAGGTTTCAGTACATTATAAGGAAGTAATATTTCTGGACCAATGGTTATGCAGGGAGCTAATTTGGTCAGAGCATTAAACCTGCTTCCCTTTAATTTCAGACAAGCAAAAATGTTAAATTAAAATAGGAGATTATGACGTTACAGAGGTTAAATGAATAATAAACCTGAAATTTTTTACCAAGAGCTATAAGAAATGAAGGGAAGTTTTTTTACTATTTTTAACAAATTGTACTTATTTACTTTTACAAAAATATTACTTTAAGTCTATAAAATGGAGTAGGGGTTATGATTTGAATTTGCCCTTTTGTTCACCTCTGCTCTTACCTGAACACAAAAAGTTTAAGGGGTTGCATGCTGTCAAAATTAGAAAGGAAAATAACATACAACATGTACAAAGCTCAACAAGTGTCTGACTTTCTAATGGTGAGTTTTAAAGGGAAACACTTGGCTAGTTTTCCACAAGAACTCAGCACTGTAAAGTGACAATAAGTATTTTTAAAAAAAAAATCTGTTATGCTCTTGCCTCGACTTACTTTATTTCTGAGTTAAAGAGGTAGAAAACAAAAAAATATCTTATGAGAAATTATAATAATAGAGTGTTCATTATACAATTCAATACAAAGGCATCATAACATACCAGGACTTCCAGACCACTATATTCAATAGGCATAATATTTCCACTTTGATCATCTTCAACTACTTTCTTCAACACCGAAGGCATATACTCGAAAACAGCAACATGAACAATTTCACCTCTTAAATCTGATGTCTTGTCAATAAAAAGTTCATTATTTTTCTGAAAATAATGATTATTTGTTCTTGATAAATGTCTTAAAATGCCATAGTACTTATGAATTTGAAATATGAACCAATTAGGTCACCAGGTACAAGTTCTTTAATTAGTTTACATCACTCCCAACATATATACTATTAGGAGTCATTTTCAAGACCAGCATAGTTCATTTGTTCTAGTAGTTTTATTAAAGTTTAATTATTGAAAGTCATATTATAAAATTCATCTTGTTTCTCAATGGATTGTTGGGTCTAGCTACTGCACTGGGTATATTATAGAGAGACTAAATATTAATTAATATTTCCATAACTTATTCTTGGTTTTTTTTACAATTTTTTGTTTTTTTATTTTATTGATGTACGTTATTGAAGTGAATTTTGTTAGCATATTAACCAAATCAGTCAAACAGAGAGCATAAATAGAGAAGTGACTATAAATCTATATAAACAATATGTTAATATATTGTGATATAACTACCTGATATTTTCCAGATTTCCAAGAATCTATTCTTATGGGCTTCCAATTATGTACTATGGGAGATGGAAAGGGGACAGTCATAAGTTCATATCTGTTAACCTCAAAAAATTTGCGAATGAAAATAACATTCACAATTTTTTTCCATAAATAAAAATAATCTTTATGGAATAATCTCACATCATGGAGCAAAAAAAACCTAGCCCTTGTGTCAATAACTCTATGCCTGTTGAAATAAAATATAATATATTCAGTAGCATTTTAAAGAAATCAATAGATGTGAAGTCATTTTAATACCTATCTCCAAATCTAAGGAATCGCATAGTTTCGTCAGCATTTGCTATCAATATAATATATCCATTACAACCTTTTCTCCTTGCTTGTAAAATAACTGACAATGTCTTATAGTTTGGCGAGAGTAAATCCTCATTCTCATTTATAAAAATCTACAAAACAACTTATGTTAAATTAATAATTCTACAAAAGTACATTATTATTAATCCTAAAGTAATACAGAAAAAAACTAAGAGCCTTGGGTGCAATATCTGGCAAGGAATTACTGTTTCTAGACTAACGGTTGTACAAGGAGGAGGGTGATTTGGTCAGAATCATGGTCAACCATCAGGTTTTATCCCAAATCATAGCCACTTTATAAACTGTGTAGTCAAGAGTCAGTCCATGGCTGGTGTATCAGAATAAATAATTATCTGCCACAGCCGGGCACGAACCCAGGTCCAGGAGATAAGTACATACACTCTAACTCACTGACCTACCTACCACTACTAACGTAATATAGATTTACAAAATAACCTAACTGTAACAAAATATTTTTTAGACCATCCATTTATCCTATCTCACTAGGTAAATATAAGTGCAGATTAATTGTCTATTTATTTTATTGTTGTTTTGATTAGATCATTAATGCAATAAATTTTAATAAATATACTATTTTTGAAGTTTAACTCATATATTTAATAATTTTTCTATTCAAAATTATATACAGTAATAATCATAAAAAGCAAATAAAAATAGTTTTTAGCTATTTTTCATTTTTTTTTTTTTAGCTTTTTTTCAGGATACCTGACATTATTTTCGTATTTGAGGCATACCATTACGTTACATTTGTACTCACATTATGAAAGTCTTTTTAGAAAATAAGCAAGATAGAGTATATAAATAAAGAATAAATAAGGAAATATTCCCCTGTGGTTTCGACTTATTGGATTTTTAAACATACACATGTGTGTATTTTTAGCAACATTATCCAACAATTATGTTCTTTTTTTATCTTTAACTTCATTTATACATCAAAATTAGCTAACAATAAATTAGAAAATATAACCAACAGCATCTTTGTTAAGAGTTTATTTAAAATAAAGAAAATTACATAAGGTCTATCATTCTTCACAATTATAGTTATAATTATTAATTATATTTTAATCATTTTATTATAATTAAAAAAATTATTAATAGGAATATAAAAGTTAAAAGCATTACTTACAAGCTTCCAGAAAACTTGGATGTTTAACAGCAAATTATGTAATTTTATTTTGGATACTTAAAACAGCAAATTATATAATTTTATTTTGGATATTTAAAACAGCAAATTATAGCATTTTATGAGGTTTAGTAAAATTGTATTGTATAATCAATAAACAAATATCAATAAAATTTTAAAAGGAAAAGTTTTAAGCTAAAAGGAGAATTGATTTTTCTATGAAACCTCATAGACCTCCACTAAAATACAAAAGTTATACAATTTTCATAAGTATTAATAATTACCACAAAGATTGGAATGACGGATAATTTTTGAAACATTCTTGTAGTAAACATGTCATTGTAAAATTGGTCAGAAATTATTGTTAAACATTTTGCATCAAACAATACTCTTTGTATCAAATCTTCTAGAAGCCATCCAAAGTCATCGTCCTTTTTGTACTCCCACAATCTTTTTATTAAACTGGAAGATCTAAAAGAATTTTTGCGCCATCTTACTTTTTATGGAAAATGGTTACTCCTTAATCTTTAAACTAAATAGCTGAGCTTAGAGAAATACAACAGTATAATTCTTACAAAGTACAGCTAACTAGAGAGCAATCAACAGTCAAGATGATGAAAATCAACAAAATAAACATTCTTCAGAGGATAAAAGGTAAAATGTATGATCAAGGAAAGTAAATGGAAGAGAGGAGTGAGGAAACTTTAAGTAAATGAATCTTCTATAAAGGTCATGGCATTTGCATGCCTTCTGGCCTTATAAATAATTTATAACAACTACACCAAAGTCATATTAAAGTAATAGTCCAGTAAATATCTATTAAAATTTAGCTGTACCTATAAGTAAGAGTAAATTAATTGATGTTAATGGAATCTCATGTAAAAAGTTTCAAAAACAAAATGGTAAAAAGTTTACCATTCCCTGTGGATCCATTGGTCTAGTATGGTAGATTTTTAAAAATTGCCACCATATATTTTTAAGTTAGTTGCCATAAAATACCATTATTAACTACTTCATAGGGCATTTAATGATCTTCAATTTAAGCCCTAATTGGATTCATGTTCAATAATTCTTGATGTACAGTGAGTTATACAAAACCAATTTTTTTTTTCAAATAATGAGAAATTATCATTTTGTGAATATATTTTGGAAAAATATGAAAAACAATTCTCAGGAAAATAATAATTATAAAAGACTTCATGGAGTATTCAACAAGACAAGCTTCCAGAATATAGAATATAGAACGAGACAAGTTTAAAGAGATGATGATAATAATAAAATATCTATACATTAAATAGTTCTTGACATGCTGAACTTTTTTTTAGGTATGATTCATTTTCAATGTATGTTGCATAATGTCGAAATATTTATTAACTATAAATATAAAAAAAACAACTAAGATTAGACATACTATAAAGTAGTTTATAATGATTATTTTCCAAAGAATAGTAGATATTTCATGTTGTTCTTTGTTTTTTGAAAAAAAAATGATGTATAAAAAATTGTATCCCAGAAAACATTAAAAGAGTTCTGTTAGGGGTTAAACTTTATAAAATTGACCCTACCTAAAAAGGTAAGTAAAGATATAGACAAGTGAAAGAGAAATGAACAAATTTTTCTTAAATTTCATATGTCTCAACACACATACTTTTCCTAATTTTGTATGGTACCAAAATTTGGGCAATTTAATACTTTAAGTTTTACTAATTTATATATTGAGCAATAAGTACTTTAGGATTGGCTAATAGATTTGGCTATAGCCAATTATCTAATCTATCGATAGACTAGATATAGCCAATAACTTTAGGAGTTATTAGCTATATCTAAAAATATACAGCAGCCATTTTGAGATATATGCCATATTAAACCAATGGACTCCCAGGGAATGGATAAACTTTTTACCATTGTATTTTCGAAACATTTCTACATTAGAATCCATTAGAAGAAATTAATTTACACTTACTTCTAGGTTAACTTGCAATTTTACTGGACTACAATTTAAAATATATATATATATAAAACAAAACCAGTGATAGAAATATTAAGATATTAAGTAATTAATAGAAATAGGATAATGGAAAAAAAACTAGGTTAAACATTAGTTCAAGTATTTTATATTTAAAGGTATGTATCACATAGATTTACACCATAAATAAAAAATATAGAATAAAAACACTTTTTTTGTTGTATGAGAACATTTATTATAGAGAAATAGATTTATTCCAACTGACCATATTATATAATAAAATAAAAATATTAAACTGTTATTAATGGATCAGCATCAAAACTGGAAATTTCAATTTTAATATCATTTTTAAAAATATCATTTAACAAAACAGCCATTTTAGCCAAAAATCCTCTTTCAGAATCACTGTGGTTTGTCAATATAACTGATGTGCCAGTATGATTAGCATCAAGGATGTCGTGATGAAACATTTCTCCTGTTACGAATAGGTCAGCTTTTACTCCTTTTAAAAGACTACCTCCTGAACCAGGAACTAATGCAATTGTCTTAACAGGAGAACCTAAAACAAAAATCAATAACATACAATTAATACTAAAACTAGGAATAAATTTTATATTAAAGAGATTGAAATGTACAAATAGGCAGTGATATTATTCTACCATGAAGAAATGTAAAAGTGTGGTGGAATGAACTTGACCAATATGACTATATTGGATCCTTGCTTAGTTAAACTAACATCATAGAAAAAGTTGTTTTAGGTGCAACAGAACAAGCATTTAATATTGTATTTTGTAAAGAACATATAAGTAGTCAGAGTATTCCCATTAACTTAATTCAGATGTTCCACGTGCCTTGTAAGTAAAAAGTGCCTGGCAAAACTATAATTCAGGGTCAGACAAATTCAAAATGAAAGAAGGTGTAAAACAAGAAGACAGCTTAAGTTTTTTATGACTTGTATTCTACATGGACAGAATAATATAAAAATCAGAGCTAAAGAAAAGAACCTGGACAGAAACTACTAATGGAAAGCATAACCAGCAATGGTCTAATATAGTTTTGTCTCATACAAATAATGCCAAGAAATGTTTAAAAATCTAAAGAAATAAAACAAAATCAATAAGTTAAAAGATCTCAAGACAAGAGAATGTTAAAAAATAAGATTCTAAAATATAATTTTAACACACATAGTTTAAAAAACAAAAAAATTCAGTAGAAAGCCTAGCAGTAATCAAAATTTGCTTGCGATGGTTCAATAAATGAAATAAAAAGAAACAGAGTCTGAAACATATTAAGAAAGCACTCTATATTTCATATCTTGAGTAAGCAGAAAAGAACCTGAAAGTAAATGTTAATTGTTTCCTAAATTTCATAGAAATTTTACACTGAAAATCAATAATATGTATCAGAGCTACACTGATGTATTTAATTTAATTTTTCTAAACTATTTCCATAGTATAAACAACTTAGCCTAACATTTTACTTATAAAAAACAAAAACAAAAAGATTTTGTAACAAGATTACTTTAATGAATTACCTTCAGACTGATTTTTTGCACAAGCCAACCGCACATGAGAAAGACCAGTATGTTGTTTTATCAGACGAACACAATCAGCAATGGTAAGATCAGAAACTTGTAACAGCCGACCCATTCCATTTAAGGTATTTTCATTCTAAAACATACACAAATACGGATTTTCTCTTTAGGAAGTCTGGTGAGTCAATTCATAAAAAAATTTTTGAGGTTAATAACTTCCAGTTGAATGAAATTTGTATTAAATTATCATAATGTGGTACAATGTTTCGGGACCACTGTCCCATATTCATGTACTTTAAACCTCATAATTTCATATAAGAAATCATGTCACACGTGACATGTCATTGTTAACCTCAAAAATTTTTTTATGAATAGACATAAATACATAATACATGGTTTCTTATCTAGAAATAGAGATTTCTATTTTAAATTTTGAAACATGAAAGTACAGACAGATTGTTATTAAGTTTTTATGTAAAAAATTCCAATACTTTAGAGGGACAGTTTTAATGTTTGATTATCTCCTTAAAATTAGCAAATCCTTTACTTTTACATTGTGATATCTCCTCACTATGTCTGTTACTGATAACAATTTACATAGAATGTAAATTTTTTTTTAAACCTAAAGGTTGACTATGGAGTGTTACAGTTTTAGATAATTTGTAAAAATTACCTTTCCACATTCCATCGTTCCAATGTTTATATCGTTATGAAGCGACTTCAGGTTCTTCAGCATTTCCTTATCACATATTGCAGTACATATTTCTTTATCACCTTCTGCATAACTGGGAAAGAAAATATTTTAACACAAGATTTTTTACATAGCAAATATATTAAAAATAAAACAAGATAGTATAAAAAAATAAAGATTAAGTATTAACCTTAATAGGGGCAGGAGATGAATATTGTAAAAGTGAAGAATTTATAAAATTTTGAGTTATGAAGCATGGAATGTATAGCTTTGAAGGCACGGACAATAAGAAAACAAAATGACCACAACTTGTATGGACTTGGGTAATAAAATTTGGAGGTTTGTAAGGAGATATGACCAAAAATGAACTCCATTCCACATTGTTCAGATTAGATATAAAATTAAATATACAATCTTCTCCTCGTATAAGTCATCCACAGTCAACTATCTCTCATAATTATAAATATACAATAGCATGGTGGAATAATGTGATTACAATTCCAAATAATGGCATTAATAATTTTTAATATTTCATGGCCATAACTATCCAAACTTGTTAGTTAATCAGTAAATTAAGTCTTCCTGTAACATTTTTTCTTATATCATCTAGTGCCACCATTAGTTATAATTATTTAACAATTCAGATGAAGGCATTTTTAATACTTAATAATTAGGGTATTGGTAAATATAAAAAAAGATATTGAGAAAAGAATTTCAATTTTAATATTTCAGGCCATAATTCTGGATAACTAATCACCCATTGGCATTCCAACTTCAAATGTTACTATACATAACACACTGAAAGAAATTTTGAATATCTTGAATTTGTTTTAAGGTAAAATTTCCAAAAAATAAAGGTATACCTTTCAGATAGCTTCAAAGATAAACCACTTTTTTTAATTCTAGAGATTGATTCTGATGAACCTATAATTGTTGCAATGTATAGAGCATCATTATTTGTAGAAGGAGTCAAAGGCTGTTTTCCATTAGGCTGTATATAAGAGCCTGAAAATTAAAATTTTAAAAGAATGTGGTAACTTTAATATAAAATAGGCAAAATGATTATTACCGAAAAATATAATAAGTCCAAAATTCAGTAATGAATTATTACTGACTAGAAGAATATTGGTGTTAGACCAGTTTGAATGATGAAATGAACTTCCTATTGTATAAGAAAAATCATAGAATTGTTGAAATATTTTATTATTATGGCTATATATTTTTTTTTATAATGTTATAAAAGTAAATATATTCAGGGTTTACCACAGCTACTAGGCGGGTCTGCAGCTGGCAGATTGTAGAATGACATGCAGATATGTAGGATAACTGCGAATAGGGGTTAACCCAAAAACCCAGTACCTGACCAGGTGTGGGAACATCAACAGAGGTGGACAGGTTACCTATCTTATGGTCATGTGTACTAAATACCACATAACATAATGCTGATGTGACATAGCAAATAAGTGGCACTATTAAATATACCTAGCTCTGTACTGCCTGATACGGATTGGGAGAAGATCCCAAAGGCTAAGAGAGAAAACTCTAAAATAAATCAAGGGTAGCATGGACTCTGGATGGAAGCTATAGTAAAAGCGACCTGCAAGAGGACAGAGCTCTGAATTCAAAGTTGTAGTCCTTCAGATTGGGGGTTAGGCGTGGGACCAACTACCCCACTTTGTAAAAAACCAACTGTTTAGAAACCCGCAGATAATTGTAAGTAGGATCCAAGATGTTGAGGACTTGGCAGTGCTTGGTATGACAAATTGGAGAATGAAGGTACTGTCCAGAGTCCTCTCTAATGTAATGCTGAGGTGCAGAGCTGTCAGGGAAGCCAAGGCCCACCACAGGCTTTAGTGCTACAAAGTGTAGTATAGTACGAAAGTAAATATTATAACATTATGCAAATAATCTGAAAAAAAAGCCATATCATTTGATGAAGTTCAGTCAAGAAGTTAAAAAGTTACCACATAAACATACAAAAAATTTAAGAGCATTAGATTTAGAGTCATTTGATATAGAATGGCTAATTTAGAATTGAAGCTTAGGAAAGAGATTAATTGAAAAATGAAATAAACAAATAAAATAGGAAATTGAGTAAGTTTAGGAAGAGATTTAATAAGTATCTGATTATTTGTAGTTTAATTAAAAAAACTGACTGAATGCTTCTGCCAACCAATCATTCACACCCCCATAAACTGCATCCCAACTGGTATGTGGTGAAAACACAGCAATCTTGTTCTCCAGACACCTTGAAACAATTCTTTCCTAAAAAGAAATTTCAAATGAGTTATTAGAGTGAATTTTACAGAAACGAGTGTTAGGAAAATATAAATGAAAACATTTGCTATTAGGAAAAATAAACTAAAAATAGATGTATCCTGCTACAAACATATATCAAGTAGAGAGAGAATTTATCGACATGAATATATTTTCTACATATTCAGTTCTAACAAAGGTCCTTTTAATAACTGTCTATTTAATCAATAATTTTTGATTCATAAGTGTTTGACATATTTTTTGGTGTCTTTAATAATAAAAAAAATATCTGTACAGCTACAATCAATGAAGGGTCAGGGGTTCAGTACTTTGTAAGAAATACTGTTTCTTGAACAACATTTGTGCAAGGAGGGGATTTGTTCAAGACCATGCTCAACCGCCAGATTTTTTTCTCCAATAAAGGCCATCTACTTAATAGAGGTTTGGTATGCTCTAGGAGGGTTCTCACACCAACAGTGGTGACTCATGGATTAACAGAATATATAGTTATCTGCCACAGCTTGATTCGACCCCACACCATGGAGAGAGTAACACAATAACTTACTCACTGAGCCAACTTACTTTGAGAGAAAAAAAAAATTGTTTCACCTATTTGTCAGTTTGATAAATAACTTAAGGTGAGGAAGATTATGATTTACATTAACTAACAGGTTGTGATATACATTTTTCTCATAGAATAAAGAAACTATAAATTACAATCATAATAGATGTAAAAACCTGTGGTTTTTATTTTCTTATTTATATTATAATGTCTATTATATTTTAATTATAATTATAATGCTAACAAATTATTCATATAATTATAATAACTCACCTTCCAAGATGCTTGAGTGACTCTTTTAAGAGGGGCGAATATTGGTGGATGATAAGAAATTATAAGACTGATATCTTTTTCAATTGATTCTTGCATTACAACTTCTGTTAAATCGTTAGTCAATAAGATTTTATTTACAGGTCTCGGAGTTGCAGGCTCTATAAGAAGTCCAACATTATCCCATTTTTCTGCTAAAGATAAGTCAGCAAATTTATTCAATTCCTTTAAAACCCCTTCCAGTGAAGTTTGATTCTTTTCTGAAGATTCTCCACTCATATTTCTGCCTCTAATATACAGCGATTGAATTCCTGATACAGAAATATTCTTAACATTTCCACCAGTCTGATAAAAATTATTAGTTATTAATGACAATCTTTTCAAGTATTTTATTTTCATTTTTTAATATTCATAAAGCAAAGAATGTCCAAATGTTATATACTTAAGTTATTTAAGAACTATTTGAAGATCATTTTTAATTAGAAGTATTGGCCCTAAAACAAATTAAATAATTATAAAACAATTTAATCAAATTTTTTACATAAAAATTGTTTTCAGACTCATTTTACATTTCCTAATAAATGTATATTATGATAATAAACCAACAGGTAATAATTAGAGAAACACTTGAAGTTTATTTTTTTAAAGATTTCTAAATCTGTTTATTAGAAATTGAGATTAAATTATGATTGATCAAGTTAAGTTTCAAAATTGAATGAAACCCTTTCAAATACTCGAACAATATTATATTTTTTATCTATCTGTTTGCAAATTATTAATCATAATGATACAATTAGGATTATAAAGGAAAAATGATCCATTTATTATATGGTGCAATAACCACTAAAGAAAACATTGAAGAATGGTTTCAAGACTGGGAAATTAAAAAAAAATCCTTTCAAATAACTTTTACTCTTGATCATGAATTACAACATATATTACGTAGATAAAACGTATATCCTTTCATAATATTCCACTTAAAATACAACAAACAATGTTGACCAGTTTTGCTCCCTAGGACTTTATTTGAACAATTAACCAGCTAAGACAACACTGTAAAGACAAGAAACTGCTCATTGTTGTCAACTATTACCTGTGCACTGTCACATAAATTATTAAAACAGGCTAGGTACCTTTGCAATCACTGTTGAAATGGAACAATAGTATTATGCCATAACATGTAAATCAGTGACTCTGCCTATTATTGATGAATGTCCTGTCACCCACATCAAGGTCATCCTCTTCATAGGTAAAAGCATTGCACTTCTCATTAAATAGGGGCCTCTTTGAAACAGTTTAGAATGTTATTGTTGTTTCTAATATTCCTCCAATAGAGCTCAACTTTACTGCATACAGCCTGCTTTCATTTATCTTTTGGCATAGCTGACTTCACAGCTGGACTATGGTGTAAAGGGTACTTGTTCAAATGCCTTCATAGCAAGGTTGTATGCCTTCTTGTTGACTAATATACCTAGATTCCAGGCAACCATTCAACTCATATCTTATTTATTGAAGTAAGCAAATTAAAATTATGCATTCTTCCATCAACTTAAAGTGAAAATTACTAATATTATTCTGGAACATACTCCCTTCAGAACAATTTTCATAACTACTTAGAACATTGATGGCCACCAGACGAGTAGCTGTGAATATAGAGAGTAGTCTGTAAAATAATCCCCCTTTTACTAGGGTTTAGGCACAAATATTAATTGCTATCATCTCAGCCTTAACGACTGAGGTGTTTACCAATAGATATGGTAATTCTCTCTTTGGATCTGTCCATATACTGGCCCCTGAACCTTGTTCCTTCAGTGATCCATCTTGGTAACAATTTATCCCATAACTCTGTGTAAATTGGTCTCTTTAGTCCTTGCACAATGTTTTTGTATTTTTTTATCTGAGGATTAGAGTCCAACACCTTATTCTCAATCAAACCATTTTCTCTGTCATTATAAATCATGAATTTTCATCTTATTCCTAACTTTTCAAACCTGTATGCAGTAGTGTGTTTCAAAAGAACCTCCTTTGTTGCAGAAGGAGTGGAGCACATGGCACCAATCATTGTATGGTCCACAAGCCATTGTAGATTGTTGAGCAAAGTTCTGGGTTCGCTTGCCCTAGCTTTATGACACTATACTGTAGGATATAGGATAATAGGGCTAATTTAAGGACATCAGGTTTTAAGTCCCAGGCATTTACTCACACTTTTACAAGGGCAAATACATTTAAATGTCTTCATTCTGATCTTTCCAAAATGATGTTTAGGAGGCCACGATGGCCAAGTGCATTATGATGACGGTTCTTAAGTACCTGATTCAAAGTAATGGGTATTAGATACCAACAAGGGTCAGTTAATATTTATAACGAGGTGGTTTCCCAAAATGAATTTTACCACTTTCATAAAAGTTGAATAGAGCAGCAACCTCTTAGAAGGTATCTAAGGTTGGCAAAAAGTGCTGCTAATTAAGAACTGATTCTCTTCACTACTAACAGAATATGATTGAACTGTCTAACTCATATTCTCCACTTCAACAATTTTATATTAAACGTGATAGACTGTAATTTCAATGAAAAAAATATTTTTAAACTTGCATTGTTTTCTCTTAAAAATGTAATGTAATCACACAAAATTATATTTTCAGTTTTATTGTTAAACCATTAATATGATTGAGAAAAAACTGGTTTTCTTGAATTCCATACATCCACAATGGTTGTTGTCTACTCCAGAATATTATTTATTTTTTTATCAGAATATTATTTATTGTTTTTAGCAATGTTAATGCTAATACACATAGTCACTATGTTTATTAAAGCTACTATGATTCAGACTAATTATTGTTACTTTATAAATGTGGGCAACTCCTCGAATATTTCCATCAAATGATATCACTGCTTTGCTGTAATAGTGGCAGATCTGACAAATACAAAGTTTTAATTTTACTTTGAATGAAATGATAGTATATACCAGTTTTTTTCTCTACTAAGGCCTCCCAACACACTGTCCCAAAGCTAGTAGGCTTTTCACAATCTAAGGGAAATGTCAAAACCAAAATAAAAAAAAAAAAGTTCATGTGAGACATGCCACTAGCAAAACAAAGCACAGATATAAGCAATTTAACCAATTCGTCAAAAGCTTTACTACGAATAAAACAGGGACCTATTTATAAGTAAATTAAGATAGTAATATATTATAAAAAATGTGTTATCAATATAGTTTGATCATTCTAGTAAAACCTTAATACTTATTTAATAAATAAATTATTCTAATTTTTGTGTAAGTAATTCCTTTAATGAGGAAACTAATCATCATTGAATTTGAAATTCATAACTTAGTTTCAATCAACTAACGAGTTGGCTTCTGAGAAGTTTAATGTGGTTTAAATAATGGAAACAAATTTATAAAATTGATATTTTATTGTAAGACCTGTTACAAGTTTTCATTTACCTATCATTTCAACATCAGTCACTTTAGGTAAATTAAGTTTTATAATTAGTAAAATCTGATTTAAAAGAATCAGTCCAACTCATCAGATATTGACCACAATCTAATTTGAGAATCATCACTACATGAAGCTAAAATTCCTGCTTCTTTCGGATGCCAACAAACACTATTCACATCTTCATTATGAGCAGAATCTTGAATAGCTAAGAGTTCAAAAGTTGGTTCATTAGAGTTTGAATCAGTAACCTCTTTAAATATACGAATCCCATTATCAGAACAAGCGGTAGCTATTAAATCTGTTAAGTGACACCATGAGATGTCATAAATTATGCCTGAATGAAAGCCTGTGAGTGTACACACACATTTCCAAGTTGGATAATTATCAGGAGTAGCCACACCTTCTTGATTCCCAGGAATATATTGCTTCCAAATTTTCACAGTTCCATCGTCACTACAACTAGCTAAACGGGTACCAGTTTTGTCAAAGGTTATACCCCAGACAGTTGATTCATGAGAAGACAGAGTTGCGATGGTAATCCATTCATTGTCAGATGGATCTTCTTTAAATAACTTAATTGTGTTATCATAACTACATGAAGCCAGTAGATCTTCATTTGGATGCCAAACTACTCTTTTGACATCTTGTGAATGAGCATTTAGAACTGCTTCACATTCATATTCATTGTTATCAACAGACCAAATCCACACAGATTTATCTCTACTGCAAGTGGCAAGATAATTCCCTGATACTGACCAAGAAACCGATTTTACCTCGTTTTCATGGCCCTCTAGTGTAGCAGTGCATTCAAACTCACCGGAAGTTTTGTCCCAAATAGCAGTAGTAGCATCAAAACTAGCTGAAGCTAAAAATTTTCCACAAGGAGACCATGAAACTTCTCTAATGGTTTTTTGATGTCCATCTTGCAACAAGGTTTTAACTTTCCAATTGTTGTCACTCAACCCCCAAAGCCTAATTGATTTATCTTCACCACATGATGCTAGGACAGATCCTTCTGGATGCCATTTTACATTCCACACTTTTCCAGTATGAGCTTCCAAAACTCCTATTAACTGTACTTGCATTCTGATTCACAAATTTACATTAGAGAAAAATAAAAACTGAATCAATTCTTTATCTCTTGAAGCCTAGCTGAATTAACTCGAGGTGGACATTTTCTTAAGATATTTAAATTTAAGAATAAATATAAAACAATAAGTTATCTAAAAAAGTAAAATACACACCCTAACCTGACTAAATTAAATAATTTTTTCCACTACAGGAAATAATATTCTCAAGTGACATAAATTCTGAACTTCTTACTTGAGAGTTACAATCAAATTTCATTCAAAAGTCATTTGGAATAGAAAAGGTTATGAAATGAATCCGGTTTGCATGGAGATTCCTAAGAGGTTACAATATAGAAAAGAAGAAAACACAAAAGCAAGATTCAAATGTAGCAGAGCCTTGAAATGTAATTAAGTGTCAATAGTGGTAGTGGTATGAGGAGGAACCTGGTAAGTTAGTCAGTTGTAGTGATAGAGAACAATTTAGAGGTTACCATATTTTTTAATTCGACTGAGAATGTGAAGATTAGATTCCCGACACTGACAAAAATATTACGGAATTTTATCCATACTACACCGAAGCGGACCTTCTCTCCAAAGGATTTGCCAAAATTAAACTCAGTATTCAGAATTATACGTTATATTTAATTCAGGCCATCAAAAGTTCTTTAGATCAGTGGTTCCGCGAAATAGTTTAGGATAAGTCATTTCACGTCAACGAACCTTACCATCTCAGATTTTCTTACATTTTGAACAGGTTTTGTGTAGTTATCCTATCCTTTCCTGAGAATACGACATTTGCATCAAATAATAAAGTTGGGGTTCCGGCAGTTTCCGGAGAAAACTTTTTTTTTTCTCAAAAAAAATGTTGAGAAGTGCTACTCTAAATGTACAGATCTATAATTGTTCAGAAATCTACTTAATTTTAACTACAAGACGGAATGTTGCCAAGTTCACTTTTCCAAGAGGAATCGTCATTCCGATTAAAGAATTTAGAGATTATTATAATTTTTAAATGCTATCGGAAAGTATAGGGATAGCAACGTATATTTTTCAACCAACTAAATCAGAGAATTCTAACCGGGGGTTCACGATAGCCTCGGGAGAGTTCGGTTATACACATTTTAGAAATGTTTTATTGCTCAACTTTCTTAATGTTTTAGTGCTAGTTGAAAGGTTTAAACAGGTAAATGCCTGTCAAATGATTCACATTTGACGCATTTCTAAGTAAATTATAATATCGTTCAAATGTAAAAAAAAAAATGATTGGAGAAGTTTGTCGGGGGGTGCGGTCAGCAAAGAACAACATAAACAAAACCATATTTATTTATTTTATGCCGACGTTTCGACCTGAGTTTCAGGTCTTCATAAAAAAAAAAAAAAAAAAAATGACAGATCTAAAAATATAGGGTGTTTTTTTAAGCCCGATAGAACTTGAAATTGTAAAAAATAACACAAAAAATTAAATTGTAATCAAAATTTTTTTTTTATTCGAAAGATCAATACGTGACATTAACATTTGAAAATGATTTCGGGCATATGGGCACCGCGGCTGTTCTTGACGAAGCGCATTCTGTAAAATTGTGTTCAGCGATGAGGCGCATTTTTGGCTTAACGGGTTTGTTAATAAGCAAAATTGCCGCATATGGTCGTGCGATTTGACACCTCTCGATTATTTCCTGTGGGGCTACGTGAAGTCATTGGTTTATGCTGATAAACCAGCAACAATTGACGCCTTGGAGGCCAGCATTGTTCGTGTTATTCGTGACATACGGCCAGCAGTGCTCGAAAAAGTGGCCCAAAATTGGACGTCCATAATGCGCTTCGTCAAGAACAGCCGCGGTGCCCATATGCCCGAAATCATTTTCAAATGTTAATGTCACGTATTGATCTTTCGAATAAAAAAAAATTTTTGATTACAATTTAATTTTTTACAATTTCAAGTTCTATCGGGCTTAAAAAAACACCCTATACTAATTTTGACAGTAAAAGGAATGGAAAATGTTATGAAGGACCGCAGTTTCGGTCTAAAAGAAAAACAGGAACACTTTGATAGTTGAAAAATGATGCTTTTCTTATTTCATAAATCTTGATACAACCTGCAGCTTCCACTATACTATTGGGGTGTGTCTTCTTTTGCTTTATCACTAAAATTATCAGCAGAAGAAAAATTATAATGGACCATTTGTTGTTTTTCCTAATAACTATGCTTTCAAGTAGGAAACCACATTCAGGTTGGGCCTATTTATAAAATAAAAATCAACTATTTTTCCCTTAGTAGTCTATTTCCAAGCAGTTGAGTGACTTTGCGTTATTATATCCATAATCTTTGCACTCTTCTAAAACATTTTCATTAGAGAAAATTTTAATGTTCTTGCGATCATTCCTTTTAATTTGTGTCATACTGTCTATAAGCTTGGACAATACTTCTACATTATTAATGGTGAATAAGAAAGGGTTCATATATATATGATATTGTGGTTCCATTAAGTTTCTCAAAGCATCTCTTTTGGAAGGGAAGAACATGTGAAAGTAGCAGTGGAAAAACATATTTTTAAGATTTGACTAAAACCATATTCACAGTACGGAAAAATGAACATAATCAAGGTCAACCAATTTTCAGAAGAAAAGAATCATGCTTACTTAAGGACCAGAGATAGGAAGACATCTTGGACTATATGTAACAAATACTTGTGTTTGTAAGAAAAGGACCTAAATTTCTACACAAAAATTTCCTATACAATCTATATCTTTTTTGTATTTCATATATACTTTGTTTTCTATTCGGTTAAAAAAGGGTCTATTATTTAAATCAAATATAAATCCTTTTGAATGGGAACTATTGAAAGCGAGTTAAAATATGACACACTGAAAGATTAAGGATGTGGTTTTACCTTATAACATAAATGAAAATAAACAAAAGGTTAGGTCTCCTTTATTAGGCAAGTATTGATCAAGAGAAAAGGTATCGCAAGGCACCAAAACAGAGGGCAATGTCACATGAAGCTTAAAGGGGAACAAGAATATAATTGAAGGTTTGGTCCAACAGTTTTACTTTTCTACCCTACACTCAAAACCTATCTGTTTCATAATCTCACTGGACTGGTTTTTGAGAGCTTTCTAGTAAATATGTCATCCTATACTTTGAAATTTCCTGCAGGGCATAAGGTCAGAAGCTGTACTAGATTCATAAGTACACATTTATTTCTCACTACTGTCAGTAATCTATGGTAAAAGTCTGATTTTAAAATTGAGCAAATGGTAGATCATTGCATTAAACTATTTGAGACAGTACATATTTTTGGAGACCAACCCTAGAGTCCAATTTTTTTTTTGCTTTATAATAGCTATGTTAGCAATAGAAATCAGTTGCTTGGTACAAATGAGATTATTGCATACCATGTGTGCCGGTTGCTTCTCTGAATGTCTTTTTACGAGGGACAGATTGCACACCAGGTGTGGAATATAAAATAAAAACACATTATTAAATTGAATATTTATTCCAAAAATAGTTAGGTAATGAAGAAAAGAATATAACTATAGGAAAAATAAAAACAAAAGAATATAAACCTAAATTTTTAAGAGGCAGTAGAATATAATGAAGTTTCCTAGGATGACCATTACTTTGGTTGTACCATATTGCCCTTGAAACAATTGCCTTAACATAATCCAACATAAAATTTTATTTTTACACTTCTAGGATAATTTCTTTTTTTAACGGTCTTGTTCTAATGGCCGCTTCTTTCATACTGACTGATGATTACAGTTAAAGATCATTGCACACTCAGTCGTTAGAGTCTTCTTGGCTCAAATGGGTTAAGATAGGAAACTCAGCATTAGATCTGCAGAAAGCACTTTCATAATTGCATTAAGGTTTATTTATTCATGCTTATCATTGCACTGTCATTAGCTACCTCTTCTTAAGTTTTAATTAACACTACTAATAACTAAGGAGAAGATAAATAGAATTGAGAATCTTTAGAATAAAAATTGATGAGATCTTATTTAAAGAAAGATTATCAATATTATTACATATTGAAGGGAGTAAAAAAAAGAAAACACTAGCTTCCAGTGGCTATAATACAAGAAAAGTTTAGAGCGAAGTAACCATTAAGAGTTCTACTTATCCTTGGACCAGTGGCACACCAGGCCTCCATGAAGTGGGTACTCTAGATTGTGAGGAAACCTAGTACTTCAGACCTAATTAACTCTTTGGACATAACTATTGGCCAAGAAACAGTATTTCCATACAAAGTACTAGACCCAAAAAGATCCTTCATGCGTTGCAATGGTATAGGTTGAACAATAAAAGCATTGGTAGATAATTTGTTGAGTAATTAGAGGTCAAGTTCTGTTAAATGCTAAAGCAACACACCAAAACCAATAAAGCTGTTAAATAATTCAGAATCTACGATTATACGGAAAAACTAAACAAGAAGAAGATGATCGGTGCAGTCACACAAATGAACAAAAATTAGATGTTAACTGTTTTTTGTTCCTTTTTGACTGCACCCCTGGCCATCTCCTTCATATTCAGAAAAATAGTCAATCATTTTTATATGCATAAATACTTAGATACTATATGATAATAATGGTCTTAAACAGCTACAACTAAACATAAATATTCCATAACTTAAATAATTTAAGGGAAACAGAAAATCATCAACACTTTACATCAATAAAACTTTAATGATCCAGAAGTAAAAAAAAAGGAGAAAATAATATTAAGATGAAGAATAACTCCAAAATTCCTGGTTTAGAAATTCCTGTAAAAAAATAAATAAAATCAAATCAATATTTGTACATTTAATTATATCAGATAAATTAAATTAAACAAAATAATTATGAACTTAATTCAAAATCCTCTCAATTGCATTTATTTCTTGTTGCAAGTTTTAAGAACAAAAAGTGCTTAAAATTCACTAGTTATACCACTGTATGATTCTCGAAGCTACTAACAGATAGTACATACATAGAGCCTCAAAATTTTACTTCTGGTAACAAAATGTAGTAAGATTTTGGAAATGTAAAATTTAACAATGTTAACCCTTAGCCAAGCACATCTTTTTTTACATTCACAACAAATAGGTCAGAAGGTCCGCATTGCAAACCATATAAAGTATGAGGAGCTTAGAAGTAAAGGGAAACAAAATACTGGTCTCTCAAAAGACAATACCGATGAAGGAACCAAACGTAATTGTAGCAAGTTATGATTTGAATCACATCTAATTTACAACATTACTTTTAGTTAACACTTGGAGCTTTAATTAAAGTTCTGATAATTTTAAGATAGGTTATTTGCAAATAGACTAATTGAAATATCGAAACAATGGCAACCAATATTAGTAATTCAATTAAAGATTCCTCTTTTCAGTTTAAGTACAAGAGACCGCATAATCATACAATTAACATAAACTCATAAACATAAAATACCAGTTTTGAAGCATTATTCCACCATGACAGGACATTGATTACCATACACAATGTTCCACTGTTGTGAGTAACAATCCACAGGATTATTTATATTGCTTTAATATGACCACAGATGTCAACTTCTGCTCACTTAAAAAAAAAAAAAAAAGGGCCAATGGATCCTTTACAAAAGCGCTTAGAGCCTAAATTCACATGAACATGAACTGCTTTCTGATGCCAGATTATAACCAACAACAATGGTCAACCATTTTCTCAGTGTGTTTGTGAGAACATGCCCACCCAGGGTTTATGAGTTCTACCATAAACTAGTACCATTATTTAAAACATTTATTGCTCACTTCAGCAGTTTTTACAAGAAATTGTTCTTTTGCTCTAAACTAAATTTAAGCGTAAATAAATAATTATTTAAGAGATAAGAGTATTTTACCTCCAGGATATTTGAACTTAATTATATAAAAAATTAGAAATTGCGTCAA
This sequence comes from Halyomorpha halys, assembly GCF_000696795.3. Classification (NCBI taxonomy): domain Eukaryota; kingdom Metazoa; phylum Arthropoda; class Insecta; order Hemiptera; family Pentatomidae; genus Halyomorpha; species Halyomorpha halys. The sequence continues at coordinate 718,136 of NW_027115162.1, read as the reverse complement.
CCTAAACATAAATTCTATTTAGACCAAAAATTAATGTAGTTCTTGCTACCATACAAGCAGAACTCTATTTCTGTTGTTGCTGTTAATAACCTTACACCATGAACTGAATTCCATTAAGACCTGATCTCTACAGAAAAGGATCCGTTGAAGGTTTGATTATCCATTAGGAGCGAGGGCAAGTTGATAGCTGCAATCCAATTACAGCAGTAATAGTATAATAGTAATTGGATGGACAGAAATAAAGTTCTGCAGGTCAAAAACAAATATAAAATTCACTACCACACCTATTTTTCATAATACAGAATTTGACAAATAGAGAATAAGACAAACACATCACAACATCTACAATAGAAATATGAGATGGTCTAAGAAGAGTTACAAAATAAAAATAAGTAGTAACATTATGAAGAAAAGCTATTCCTAAGAAAACTTTAAAACCTAAGCAACGTTTAAAGAAATAGCACTTAGTCACTTTTACCAGTAACCTAATAATGTATAGTATAACTAAACACACACAAAAAACTGATGAAACACCATAAATAGTAATAGGTTTATTAACAATCAATTAATGTACTTACTTGGGTAAAATACCATCATTTTTGGCTAGCCTTGTGATGCAGTCATCAGATTCTCCCTAGAAAAACAGTGAACAAGTTGGATAAACAAAAATAGTTAAAAAATTAAATAAAATAATACTAGAATACAAGAAGTTATACCATTCGCCTAATGCTTCCACAGATGGCATACATTTTGGATTTTTCAGTGATTCTTCCAGTATCTGGATCTATTTCTGCAATATTTAGTTGAATTGATGCGTGGTCTTTGGCATGAATGATGCGATTACTGGCAGAACTAAAACGAGGGATGATATTAAAAAACAATATTTGAAACATTTACAACAAAAACAACATATAATTTACCATTTTCTGGGGCAGTATAAATCAACAAACTCTCCAGCGTCGTTCTCCATTGTAATCTACAAAACAAATTCTTTAAGATCTGAAGATATTAACTATTGCAGCTTCAATAATAATAATGGATTTACTTACAACACTTCAAGTATACAACAGTATTCACGTGTTCTACTGAAATGGAAGTTCACTAGCAATCAGGTCAGCCAATTTAATAGAAAAAAAAGTATTGTAGGAGGTTACAAGTAATGATTTTAAAATATCTTAATAGGATGAAAAATTTGTTTTAAAAATAATTTTTGACATCTCAATATCTATAAATACATACGAAAATATACTTTTATCATAAATGGAATATGCACAAATGGAGATGTTTGTTAGCTTTCTAGGTTCGATGCCCCCCTTAAATAAAGGTATTTATTTTTTATAGAACATTTTCTTAGAGATACATACAAATTAAAAACAACATCAAGCATTCGTCAGAAGATTTTATTCGTTGTTTTACATTATTTGTAAAAAAGTAAGAATGTTTATGGTTTGAGTATAAGGGTAACATGACATAGCTACTTCCAAAAAAACAAAAGAAGTTTTACGATTAAGTAAATCAATTAAAATTAATTTAAAATTACAAAAATTGTTCAATAGAACAAGGTATTTTTTAAGTTAACAATAGAAAGCTTGATTGATATTTGATATACCCCAACAGGAATTAAACACCAGACATTTAATAGCAACGGAATTTGTGAAAATTTGTCTGTACATTTTTCTTTAGTTTCTATCATAGTAATAAACCAAGAGATCAAAACATTTAACACAATGATAATTAAAAATAAGTGTGAACATTTTTGTTTAATAAATCTTTCGTTACTATGACAAATGAAAAATAGATCGTTTAGTCAAAATACAAACATAGCTATTATTTTTTTTTAATGATTGAATATTTATTAAAGATGTTAAATATCGCGGAATAAATATTTTAGAGCTTTATATAATTGCGAAATACATTAAACATATATAATGATTATTTAAAAAAAAAACAATATCAACTAGATCGCTCTGAATACATTTGGCTCCTGTTGTACACTGAGTTAAATTTTGAGTTGTCTTTGTGAATAAAAATGTCGTTTAGCAGAAATTATAACTATAAACCTGATTTTAATGGTGAGCAATTAATAAGTTAAATTTGAACTCTTATGCGCTGCATAGTATACTGGTTCAATTATTAGAAAAAGTACATCAATTTTGCGCTGTTTTGTCAAAACAAATTTTATTTTGTATGAAATAAACTTGTCGGTGTGTTTTATAACAACCGAATGTACATAACCAAAGTAGCATTCGGTTACAGGTTCCGGAATGGTTATTTATTACTTTCATTAAATTTCAAAATACGGCATGATTCGTGTTTTTTTTAACTAGGGAAAAACTGTCATGAATGAATTTCTATTTTATTTTTTATTTCTATACTGGATACAACTTTTGAAAAGTTATTAAATAAAGATTTTATCCTAAAAACAATGTTGTTTCATTTTAGTTTCTAAAAACAGATAATTTTTTTTGGAACAATTGGACAATAATTCTTGAAAATAGTAATGAATTTTCAATTGTCATGAGAAAATGGTATTTTATGACAATTTATTGTGCACAGCTCGCACACAAGCACAAGGGTGACTTATGTTATATTTGATGGAAATGAAAATATAATAAATATTCCTGAATGTTAACATGTCTGAAGTACATGAAGACAATACCTAGAAAATGTTTTTGATTAGTTGAAAATTCAAAACTTATTTTATGAATGAAATAATGGAAATTTTTATTACTTTCAAAAATTATTTTAATAATCATTAAATCATAATTAATAGTTTGTTTTATTTTTATATCTATATCTTAAACCTGATACTTTATAGGAAGTACTATTGATTAAATTAAGTTGACTTGACTATTCAGTCAGCCTCTTATAGAGGTATAATACTGGGTGTTCGAAAGTCAATTGACATCCTTTTATTTTTTTATTATTTTCTAGAGTGTTAAAAACTTTAGGGATTTTAAATATGGTGAATACATTTTTTTAGGCAGTGAATGCGACTTCTTAACCTTTAGTTCTTCTCTCACGCAGTTACCTCTGGAATTTCCAATCCTTAAGAATATATGAAGTGAATTCTAAAACCATACCATAACATTCTTTTTATTTATCCTTATTTAAGATTATAGTATGAGATACATACTTAATTTTGATTTTAAATTGATGATTTACTAATTATGAACTTATTCCGATTTATAGTGAGTTAGAGGATAATTTATTTTAATACCTTGCTGGGTAAATATAATCATTAGAAGCTTGATTGTACTGTAAAGATTATATGATAGTTTGTTGCTACTAAAATTAATCAAAAATTGAACAATAAACAAAATAAAAACTGGTATTATAAATTCTAATTGAAAATAATATCTGCCTTTCTAAACATTATTTTGCCAGCTTATTTAAGTGATGGCAATTTTTTAAGGGTGATTTCTCCTCCAAAGTTATGCTAAAAAAATCGAAAATCAAACACAGATATTATTGATACATTTGTCAATTATTATGTATTATTCAAGTGCAAGATTTCGCCGGCCGTATACATTTTACATTGACAATGAGATTCAAAACCACTTTTTTTTTTTTTTTTTTAAATTAAATACATATGTACTAACATATTTTTCAGGACAAAAGCGTAATGATATCAAGAAACAAGTGTTTGAAGAAAGTACTCGCAATTTAGAGATGAATATAAGGTGATTATTTTTTAATTTAAACAGGAAGTAGTACAATCAATAAGAAAAAAATTTATAAATGTTCTATGTACAAAGATTTAGAAAATGTGTTCATTTAGTAATTCTACAATAAATTTATGAATGTATGAGATAAACTGACAAGTACATGATATAAAATCTATTGTACAAACAAAACAGATTACTTAAGATTACAAAACCTACTGTACTGGAGTAAATGATAAAATGAAAAGGGATACATATGTGAATAAATTGTAATGGGTAAAGGCCTTTATCTTGCTCAAGACGTAAAAAAATATCTTTTCTTTTTAATGAGGTGTAGATAGTAAAGAAATAGATTTCTTTTTAAAAAAATTAAAAACCAAGTAAATGACTTCTGGTCTGCCCATTCATCAAAACATGAGATGACCAAATAGTAATAATTAGTGAAAAAATAATTGATAGAAGTAATAAAAAGTAAGTAATTAAAAGGAGGAAACAGTGAGAAATAAATGATAGGTATTACAATAACATAATAAAGGTAGGTAATTAAACAAATAAAGAAATAATTGAATGGAATATGGTCCGGGTGCGGTAAAAAAAAACTCAAATAGTATACCCATTTACTATTTGAGTTTTTTTTTACCGCACCCGGAACATATTCCATTCATCTATACACACGGTCAATCAACAATATTCCAATAAAGAAATAATATATGAATTATTTATACAACAATAGTTGGTAACATGAATCCTGACAAACAGAGATGAGTTTGGAAACAGAAAAATTTAGATGGGAGATAGTATGGTGGTGGATAATGGCTTGGTTTTAATAGAAAATTTAATAATGCAAGTGCATGGAAAATCAGAAAATATATAAGATTATATAGTATTTTCTCATTCTTTTCTTCTTTTAATTTTACCATGTTTTTACTACTTCTAATAAAAAAGATGAGATAAATGAAAAAAAACAAACACTTTTTTTATTTCATTATTTTTTTCTTTTAGTTCAAGAGATGTATTCCCACAATTCTCTGAGCCTGATGAATATAGCTTTGCTTCAAATATTTGTAACCCTTCATTTAAATTTGGCTCAAGTCAAAGCCAACATAATAATCATCATGAAATAAACAAAGCAAATACTATATACAATAGAACTGTTAATGCCAGCAATAGTAAAATGAGCAGGCCAACATCCTCAAATAAGTACTTTCCTACATTCAGGCAATATAATGATGAGCAGTTCGATGATAAAAAAGGGTGTTTTGGAGAAAACCAGGCGAAAAGGAAGTTTTCTTATTCAAAAGAAAGTAATCACAATGAAAGTGTATCATGTGATTCTAGTATTGTTTCTAATAGAAGTAGAAAACCTCCTTCCAAATTCAGTGAAAATAGTGAAACAAAAAGCAGAGAAATGGGGAGTAATCAACAGAAAAACCAAAAGGTAAAAAAAAAAATATACATTTATATTATATTTTTTATTATTTAAATCCTAGATTAATTTTTTTGGGGGAAATTTTGGTGTATGCATAATGCTATTTGTTTTACATTTTCAATTGACCTCCAACTAATGGGTATTCAATGGCTGTAGTACTTTTTATCTATTTTTTCCTGATACTCCACTTGTATTTTTTTAAAAATAAATGTAATTATTATTATTATGTGGCTGTCATAAAATCTAAATTAGAAAAAATGTTTAAAATAGTATTAAACTTCTTATATGTAAATCTGAATAAATTGAATCAGCAATGGATACCTATAATAACAAACTTTTTCTCAATAAGGGCAGAAGGATATATTATATAAACTATATTAAGGTTTCTTTAATTCATAAAAAAAGATAAGCTATGTTGTAGATTGAATTTAAAATGTTTTGGGTCTGAATTCTGCTGCTACCTACTTGTAAACTATGAATTACTTCATTTAAAAAATTTGATAATATCTGAGAAAAAGACCTCCTCTATAAAATGATATTTCCTTTTTGAACTTCATAAGGAAAACTAGGTTTGCTTTGGAGATTAAATAGGTTTAAATTGGCTATTTTTAGGATAGACAAAAAGGAAAAAGCCCACTTGCTCATATTTTCCTTCCCATTACCAGTACTACTAACAGAATCTCCACATTTAAATGAGTTACATTGGAACACAATTTCAAGCTGATAGATAAAGTGGATTTGAAGAAAAAGGCATCCAATAATGAAAAAAGTATACTTGTATTAAAAAATGAAGCCAAAGGGTTGAACAGGGTATCCGGTAAACCACATTGGAACGGTGTAAGGAAGGAATAGGGTCTTTCAATTTGGAAAAAATATAGGAAATTTTATTGTGGGACTTCAAGCCAAGACGTAGGGTGGGAATAGTGGATCTTGAAGAGTTTTGAATTTTATCGGAAAGAATGGGGATATACGGAAGCGACCTGTACTGAAAAAGTGGTGTAGTGGGTTGAGAAGGGTTGAGGACAGGAGGGATTGGAGTAACACGGTTAATGTAAGAATCGAGTAGTTTGTAAATAATTTTAGGAGGAAAATTGTTGTTAAATAGAATCTGTTTAATACGTTACAATCTTATAACCTAATTTAAATACTGTTCTACCATGTTTACTTTACAAATTATTTCCGTTATTGTGGCACAACTGCCGTCCCCACTCCTCCCAATACCAACGGTCATTTTTCTTTTGACTGCCGTCAAAATGGGTATGCATTCTGTCTCATCATTTGATTTGTATTCTTTTTTCTTTTTACATCTCTATATTTGTATTTTCTTTAATATTTCTTTTCTTATCTATTTGTTACTTTTACCCTTTACATTTACTATTTACTACCTTAAATTTTCTTATTATATCTTACTTTTTTACATTTTATATCCCTGTTATTTTACACTTATGTTTTTGTTTTCCTTTTGTAACTATTTGTTTGTATCTTTTTTAGCCCTGACGAAGCCCTGCAACGTGGGGCGAAACGTTGGCTCATTAAAATAGTATTATTCTACTATTTGAGTTTTTCTGACCGCACCCGGACCATATTCCTTTCATCTTTATACACGGTCAATCAATAATCTTCCATTATTTTTATTTTGTTTTCCATTAGTGAACCTTATACAAAATTTAAATTTCCTCGGTTCAAAAAATAAATTATATTATTAGATTATCGATTACAGAAAATTGTAGGATTTTTACTTAACTAGTAATTCATGATCATCACAGTTATTAACAAATATTGTGGGTATTATTAAGATCAAAGTAGATACCCAAAGAAAAAGTCAATTATGTTTCTTACTTTAGGCGACTGATGGATAGATATTAAATTAATACTATGTCAAATAAGAAAGAAGACAGTGCAAACTGTTTACACACCAGAATCCTTCATTAAGAAAAATTGGCAAAAGCCTTTTACTGTCTCATGAAATTATATCCCTTACCATGAAGAAATGAATCTAGATACATAGCTAGTGGCTGGGTTTGGCTTAGAAAACATATTCATGATTCTTCAAGTATATGAATAGGCCATTTATAATCTAGACATTTATAGCCACACTTACATACCTACTCACTGAGTGATGTTATGCGTCATTGAATTTAGATTCAATTACTAAATCATATCAATCTAACCTTAGTAGGAAATAGGATAGAATCTGAAAAGACCAAATATAGCTCAGAGCTCTGGCTAAGAAAGCATTTGTTAAAGTGGTGTTCATTTTTTAATACAATTAATACTGCACCAAGTTAAAGAGGAATATTTACAGATATCAACTTCTAGGAACTTAATAAATATATTAAAATACAATTTTACTTCTTTTTTAATTGGCTACATTAAACAAATTTATATTTCAGTGAAAATAATACTATTTTTTTTACAGGTATTGATTGGTACGAGGACAAGATACTTAATAGGAACTGTAGATCAAGTTATTCGATGGTATAAAATGGTTAAAAACATGGAATTTGAATTACATTATGAAATAGCAGGTAAATTAAGAGCATAGTAGAATGATCACTTCAACTGAATGTAGACTATTGTTTTTGGAGAATATTTATTGCAAACTAAAATATACCTTTGATATTGATTTTTTCAAAATTTCCTATATTTTCTCAATTCATCATTGGTTTTGTACAACATTTAAGGACTAGTTCTTATACCTTGTGACAATGCAGAACTCAACAGCAGTGATTCACGGGGGGAAAGAAATCTCATTGCTGGGCTCTTCACTTGGTTAAGAGTGCAATCCTTCAGTAATTTCCCTGGTAATCATGCTATTCCTCTTCTTATTTTGGGCATTCCATGGTTGTCATAGGCTGGTCCCACCCCAACCTTACATTGACCCCTGGGAATTATCTTATTCACCAACCAAAGTAGACACTCCCCAGGGAGGATGTAGATTTTCGAGATTCTCATCATCTTGGTCCTTAATGCTTTGAATACGATGCATGCTGTGACCCCACTTTCTGGAACACAACATGTGGGACATAGGTGATTAACATCCTCACTAATCCTGTGACGTTTGGCTCAAAACCCTCATGCAATGCAGATCATCTTCTTCCATGGTGAGGTCTTCAATAATACACATCCGAAAAGTTTCCAAGAAGTCCTGGTTGCTAGGACCTGTACAGTTTCATGAGAGGTTGATCTATATGGTTTAGACTTGCAGTAGAACCATTGTTCAGGTTGTCTACATTTTCTTCTAGGGCAACTGTACAACCAAGCGGCTTACTTGTCACTGACGTAAGCTGATGAGAAGCAAACTCCATTTAGAGGCTCCTCTACCTATGTAATCACATGCTAGTACTGAATGCAATCTGCCCTCAATTTAAGATATACCAGAATGGCATCATTATTGTAAATAATTTTACTTTTATTCCATTTATGAAAAACAATTATTATATTAAGATATTTATGAAAGCAGAATTTATTGAGTAAATCAATAACAAAATGATTTTTATCTTGTTAAATTAAAGCCCTTCTTAGTTTATAAAACAAAAACTACCTCACCTAAGCATAAAAAAGGAATCTTATGTTACAGTATAACCAGTTGCTTTGGAATATAGAGCTCATAAATTTTAATTAAAGATTTTTTGTTCCATTTGTATAATATTACTTTGTAATTTGAAATGATGTTAATAATAGCTCTCTGTTTATAGGTGTTTTAGAGAGTAAAATAAAAAAGGACTGTATGGACCTCCTGTTCATTCGCAGTGAATCAGGTCATATATTGCAAGGGGTCTTTTACAATATCGATAGAGAACTTCCTGATTTACAGCTTGGAAAAATTATTACGTAATATGCTGTAGTTATACTTACTTACATAAATTAAATTCATCATAGACATTAGATAACTCTTAATTATCTTACAGAGCCACAGGGAGTATGATAGGAAGCAATAAACTTCAAATCTTTGATGCCATCGAAATAAGTAAGGATGACTTTATTGCAACACAAAGATTGGCGTTTCTGAGTCAGAGATCACTTCAGGAAGCACTTTGTACTCCAACTTATCAATAAATAATCATTGAAAAACCTATTTTCAATTTTTTTTTTAAAACTAAAAATTTAGCAGAATTTATCAATTAAATGATTAAAAGTCAGTTTTCAGTTAAATGAACATGTAACAAATAATGAATATTGACAAAAATGACTTTTAAAACCACAATAGAAACATTTATCAAAATGAATAATATAAATTAAAGTAAAAAACTAAAGTTGAGTGTAAAATAAAAATTCTGTTTACCAAAAATATATACTTCATGAACTTAAACAATAAATTAGGAGGTTTTGAGGGTTAGATATAAGCATACAAAGTTTAATAGTTAACAAAAAATCAGATAAACTTTTCTTGAAATACTAATATATTGACACATAATAACACATTTACAGCTTATTAACATTATCTCATTTTACGTAAACATTAGGTATTGTATTCTTAGCAACATATATAAGAGCATAATATGAAAACTGAATAAAGTTAATTTATTATCAAAATGGGATTATTTAAATTTTTATAGGAATCATAAATAATAGCATATACTGATAACTTAATTGCAATAATAACTGATAAAAAATTATTTTTCAAAATTTCAGAAAAAATCACTATTACACTTATATGCTGATAAGCTTAAGATACAAATTGAAAAACAGTTTATCATGAGTACTATATTTGCCAAAATGAGAAAAAATAAATAAATTATAAATATATATTATATTAATGTAAAAAGATATAAATTGCATAGTCAATGCTTTAAGAATTGGGTTTGTTTTAAATTATATAAATTAATTTTTGTTTATACATGATATTTAAATTTATGTTGAGAATCAAATAGTGCGTAATAGTATAGATAAATAGGAATTTAATTATAAAGGACTTCAAGATTTGAAGTCATTAACATTTTAATTTGTTTTTATAAAAAGCCTTAACCTTACTTAATTCAGAAAATGTCAAACAAAATGTGCTAAATCTTTAATCATAACAATCTAAACAGGGTTCTTAAGAAAAAATTCATCTAACTTAAGATATATAGTGAATTAATCCATCAATATATAAAAATGAAAAATACATTCAGAATGGCTAATAAGAAAAAAAATGTAATCAAGAGAAATGATATTAAAAAAAAAAAGAAGTCAAAATTATCTTTTTTTGAAGCCATATTTCTTTCTTTCGTAGAAGAGGTCTGTTTTAGAACTACCTAGATTGACTATCTTCGGACATCCATCTCGCTAAAACAATAAAATTTTAGTTAGGTATATAAAGTAAAATAAATATGCATTCATAACGTAAATCAGCACTTTAATTAATGTAGTTAAATATATTTTTTTAAGTTAATTTATATAAATGGTAAGCATACAATACCAGTATATAAATATAACTTAACAAGATACTTTATAGATATGGAAACTAAAAGTAATAAGATAAGGCTCAAAATTAAATATCGCTGTAAATCTTAGTTTGGCCACTCACAATGAGTTATATATATATATAAATTCATTACCTATTCAACTGTTCATTATCTATCCTCATAACTTCATATGTTCAGTTGAAATTTTAAGAATTTTCAGAAGAATAACACTTCTAATTAGAGAATATTCTAGTAGTTGTTACCGTTTAAAGATAGATATGTTGAAGTTGGTAAAGCAATTCTTTCAAATGAAATTGACAATAGGTTAAATGTTGCATAAATAGAAGTTATTGTTTATTGGATCACATACAAATTGTTTATTGGATCTTTCTTATGATAAACTTAACTTAAAGAAATAGGTTACGAGTGGTATTAGAAAAAAGAATAGAATTAATGACTAAGCTCAGTTTTATTGAATACTGAAAGACTACTGTAACTGATTTCAAAAAAACTGCTTATTTTCCAACAAATATTTTTGCCATTAACCCATTTTTATCACATAAAAGTGAAAACTCCATTCTTATCACCGAAACTTTTTTTTAATGTATTTAAATGAAAATGTTTCAAAGTACAAAAATAAAAGCAATATTGCATATATAAAGAATTGTGTGCTCTTCCGATCTTATAAATAACAACATATACTACAAAAGCTATAATTGCTAAGCACATACTTAGTGCGTTTACTTTATAATATAATAACAATAACAAGAGGAATGGAATCTACTTATTTTGCACAACATGATAATACCTGAAGTGGTAAAGGCATAATGCCACATGGCAATTATCACAGTGATAAAATGTATCTTTTTTTTTTCTCATAAATAAACTACATAGCGTCTGTGAGCATTCTTCGATTTAGTTGTTTCGATAAGGATTGAAAAATGTGGACTGGTAAATATTGGTGGTAATGATGTACATGGTGTAAATGTCTTCTTCTTCTTCTTTTTTTTTTTTTTTTTTTTTTTTTTTTGTGTCTTTATTTTAAGTATATTTTTTCAAATATTTCTTCCGCTAATTTTTGCTTGTAACCATGAAATGCTGTGTCCTTATAAGTTGTTTTGAAACAACATAACTATTCAAAAGAATCATGCCAAGACAATAAAAAATCTCTTTTTTTATACACCTTCTGATAATGTTGCATAGTGTGAAATTTGCTGAGAAGTTGATCAGAGGTGATCAACTTCTCAGCAAATTTTGACAGAGGTGTCAACTCCACCCACGTTTTTACTATAGTCTAAAACAACAAGTGGCTTTACAATATTTTCTTTAGTTTTATTTCCCCATCTCAGCATACAGCAACTCTAGGTTATGTGTTGTTAATAGCATGTTGACATATTTTTTGTCTATCCACTTCATTGCAGAAATATTTTTACATTGTAGAATAGTTGTTTCACCTCGTTTTAATTTTTTACTTTCTAAAGCTTTAGCCATATGCTTTCTATTAGTTTTCACTGTCTCATCATCTCAAATTATTTTGGCTTGGTGTAAATACTTCTTTGAATCTTTTCTTGACCATGTTCATTATCGGCCTAATCTTATGTAGGTATTAAAACGCTGCAAACGTTCATTATTAGCAAAGATTTATCAGTATTATCACCAACAGATATATATTTATGCAATTTAGGTTTATCATTTTTTTCCTCGCACTCAAAATAGCTCTCACTTTGATTAGTACCACTACTACCAGAAGAAATCACAAAAAAACGTCTGTATTTCATGCTTTTTATTGACTGCATACCCAATATATATGGGTATAGTATATGCTTTAGTGATAAATGCACACATATGATGCAAATTGGTTAAATAAAGTTAAGCATAATTATTTATAGTAATTTAAATATAAAAAGTTGGAATTAAAAAACAACACTAAAATTTAGACTATGAAGTGAATTAATTTCTTAAAAGAGTGACAAATATTTTAACTAACTACCATGAATTTCATAGTAAAAAATTACAAAATTACATAAGTATAATTCTATGGATCATAAAATCATTAGTATTCAGTTTGCAGTCAAATTCAAGTATTAGATATTTTACTATTTAAAATCATAGCGATACATTTTACATTATGAATATTAAAATTTGCTGTAAAAATTAAAGATTAATTGCTGTACATGGCAAATTAATTTTTATAATTAGAGTAAAAAAGATTAAAATAAATATTAGACTCACATCTTTTTCTTGAACAGTACATTCTTTACAATAGTAAGCATCAGATACCCCTGGTCCACCACAAATTACACACCTTCCTTGATAAGATCCATAATTACACTCATCACAAATTCTGACAAGAGTACAAGGTCTTACATAGGAATCACAGATAACACATTTTCCATCGCATTTTTCACACAAACGACCAATAGCTGTAAACAATAATAGGATAAAATAATTATTTCAAGACAATAAAAAACAATATTAAGAATGAAATTTGCAATAATATATACATTTTAGGAACAATGATTTTAAAATTAAAAATATTTGGTAATGATTAAATTTAATCATGATATAAGAAATTCTACAAACTAAGTACAAGCTTCCCATAGCCAAGCATTGCTCTAAACATATTTCCAATGAATGCTTGTCTCACCCTATCTCACTATAGTTCTGTAAAAACTGATCACCATTCGCAAACCTGAACCAAACATTCAATGCCTTTCATAGTAAGCTGAATTGTATTGTAAGAATAGTTTGTATACTGAAGATATGGTATATCATTGATCTTTAATTACCTACTCTGTAACGCGAGGAATAGGTGTAATGTTATATTAGACAGAAATAACCAAATTTTCCATGATTAGCACATACCAGCATGTCTCACTTGGGTATAAAAATCACAGTCGTACACTCTTCTGGTATAGTACCCAATATTTACCGAGGTCATTATGATGTTTGGTACTTAATAACTTAGTAACTGGTAGTAAATCAATGTCCAGATGTTTATAGTGAATTAATCTTTCCATCACTAGAGAAATTTTGTCTTTTGACAAAATTGAACTTGTTCATACAACCATTCAGCTCTCATCATTGGTGAGGACAAATTCTTCCTTACATCTTCATACTAATAGAATCTGTTAGGTAGGTTTTCTACACCTGTGAACTATAAGGTAGAGTCTCTTGATATAAGTCCATAGCTTTCTACAATAGTTGTATTTACTACAGCTATGATACTATGATTGAGAGGTTTCATTAAAAAGTCCCTCCTGTGACAACTATTATCATCATCAGTCATAGGATAGCTGAAAATACATAATACAGAAAGAAAAGTGAAATCAAGAAATCACTTAACACTGGAGCAGTCATGGATTCTAGAAATGATCAAATAAATATTGTATGAAGATGTATTTTTTAATCTTACCGACTCCAGGTTGCTTCCTACAAAAAATAAGATCGGGATGATGCTTAGCCATGGGTTTTGATTGGATAAATAATTAAACTTATTGTTTAACAATAACGCGGTTAATGAAGGTTACTATCTAGGTAGGTTTGTTGTTGTGTATAAATAACAAAGAGTAATGAAAAATATCATTGGTAGAAAACTTAAACAAAATAATTTAATCTTATTTCTTAGCAATTACGTGAATATTTCTAGCTGCTAGAAAAAGGATACTGAATTTTTCAATCATGGCTAATTCATGATATGATGAAGAATCGAATAGTAGAATGGTATTTATAATCATATTTAATCATCAAGAATCGTGAAAAAAACATGAATCAAACAAAGGCTTCCTTCATTAAATGGGCAGTCGATGGATTTTAGAAAATCAAGAGATTCCTGATGGAGGAACAATAGATTTCTGTTGATTTTTAACTAATCGATGGGCCTAATTTCTTGAGTTTTCCCAACCAGTGTCAGCTACCTCTCATGGTCCCGAATAATCTATTTCGAGAATTTGTCTTGATAGTAACAGAAATAACAATACAAATAAAAATCAGAAATAACGGACTGACTACCAGTTAGAAAGAACGGTTACGTTTTGGAAAAACCAAAACAAACCCACATTTATCTTCCTCTATTTCACCCCTATTCATCTGAATTATTATTTAAATAGATTTAGCTTAAATTTTATGGCCATAACCATGTTTTCACTGCATATGACACAAATTTGGAACAAAGAATCCTTTTAATCTGATACGTGGGTCATTCTCAAATAAACCATTCCTTTGCTGTTTTGGAGGTTTGTATAAGCTCGGCAAAATATCCTTTACAACCCCACAATCAGCATTTATTTGTTTAAAATCAGAGTACATTTTGAGCTATTAAATATTATAAATGATTAAAAATAACATGTTTAAAATAAATTTCTTTTGAAAAGTTCTAGCGAATTGCTTTTCAGAATCTTTCAGTAAAGATTTAAAAACATAATAAAGGAAATTGACTTAACTTCAATATTACTTATTGAAATTTGATATGACCTTCAAGAAAGCTTTTCTTATTTCTTCCAGTAAAAATTCTTCCTATGCTATATGACATTGACGAGCTATTCAACACATTTTACTGATTTTTATAGATATATTTAGTTCGCCAATATTCATACTTTCTACTAGTTTGTCAAACGAGTTTCAGTCATGCGAGCAATGGTTTGCAGGACGATTTGGGTGTTGATATTATGTAAATAGAAGCGGTGTTTAAACTTTTTAATTTAGTAGACTTCTGATTGACTCAATTAATCGAAAAAAGAAATGGAGGAATATTGGCGTATTTGGTAAAAAGTAATGCTGGTAAAAGGTGCAAAGTAATTCTTACGGTTTATTTATTTTTAGAAGATGCCAATAATAATGGTATAATTTAATAAATATTTCTCAAGTAGGACTGGTAGTTTCGGGTAAAAGAACATCAATAAATCATGGACGATGAATGGACGGATTTACTTAAGCGATTTGGGATTCTCCGTACCCTGTAATGTAAAACCTCAAATTTTGCTGTTGAGGATAATATATATTTTCTTGGTCTATTAAAAAGATTTGCTATTCAAAATAATAAATCAATAAGTTAAGAAGTAAGAATATCGCTGTTTGGCTTGAATAATGGCACATCTCACAAAAGAAAACGCTTTGATTTATTTTTTATCTGAACTTGTTCCTTATGATCTTATTACGGTAAGATATTACCGTAGCCTGCGGTTTCTGGACTCAAGCTAGTAGGGATTTTACAAAGTAACCTCAGTATGTGGTACAATCTACGGAATACATTAATAAAAAAAAAAAAAAAATTATTTCGTCACAAGTGCCATTATTCATGCCTAGCAGTCTTATTAGCAGTTATTTTGGCCATTGGAGCCCAACTCGCAAAGGCAAGTAGTCATATTTGGTAATG
Organism: Halyomorpha halys; assembly: GCF_000696795.3. Classification (NCBI taxonomy): domain Eukaryota; kingdom Metazoa; phylum Arthropoda; class Insecta; order Hemiptera; family Pentatomidae; genus Halyomorpha; species Halyomorpha halys. The sequence continues at coordinate 702,281 of NW_027115162.1, read as the reverse complement.
ACGCAAGACAAAAAAATTAGATTAATTCTTAATCTATATATAAATTAATCTATAAATATAAACAAATATTTATAACGCATATAGTCAATGATATTAAACAAAAGTTTTTTTTTTTATTTCTGAAAATTCCTAAAAAATAGTTAATCTCTTTAACTCTTGAGCTTTTGGACACTGGTATAACTTTATCCAGCGTAGGGCAGAGGGAGCAGCTGCCCCTCCCCCCCCTTGAAGTAAAAGAATGTATTAATTTAGTAACAATTTTTTTTTTTTTTTTCAGGAAAATAAATAATTGCAAATAACTAATAAAGCACTGTTATAATTATATATAATTTTCTTAAAATTTTGGTTTCATTCGCCTTTCCATGCTGAAATGTCACCTGAACGACCATGGCTTGCTTCTCTCCCTAGTTTTGGTCCTTGGGCTAACAATTATATAGGGCCAGAGACAAGTTTCCAAGAACTTATTTATTTATTTATTTTTTCCAGATTTCTAAAGAGACAGTTTATTTGAGGACACATATATTTATCAACTTCAGGAATTATTGGACTAATTAAATTTCAATAATTTTAATTGATTTCTAATAATATATAAGATTGGCTAAAAAATAAATTTATATTTTCCTAAGAATATTTACAATAATTATTGATAAGCCCATAATTTTAATGTGTATATATGAGCAGAGTACAAATTCCCGCTCGGGAGATTTCATTTTTCTTGCTGACCTGATGGTAGTACTGCTCTAATCGAATAACGTGAACGGTGGCAGTTTTCTTTCTTTTATTAATTTTTTTTAAAGCGTAGTCTGTGTCATTTTTATGGATAATGGAAATTAGTATTAAATGTGCTGGAAATATTTATTGTTATGATTATTTTAAGTTCTATTTTAAGTGTGTTTTCAAAGTGATAATTTCTCTATGAATTTAGTTAGTAGAAGGCTTTTCATCTTGAATTTTTTTTTCTCTGTACTTTGAAAATTATTTTAAGAATACACTATTTCTCTAGTTCTTTCATTCAATTTTAAGTTCCATTTTAATCAACAAATTGAATAATTTGAAGCGAATACGATTACACATAATTGTTAATAACTAGTTCTATAATTAAATATTGCTGTATCATATTCATATTAACCTACGAAACAAATAATAATATACAAGAAGCGAATATTTTAAAAAACAAAAAATTGATCGGCCTTTATTGCCGAAATGACTAAAATGTCATATTAAAATAATTGGAACATACTATTTATAAAGTACGTTTTTGAATATTTTAATTTACTTCAAATTTAGCTTTAGTTTACATTTGTACTTAGATTTTAATCACGCATTACATTATTCCATTATGTTGCTATGTTTGAATATTTTTATTCATTCTGTTTTGCAATACATATGAAAAAAAATATGTTTTTATGTAAAACAGTTGAATTTTCGTTAACGGCCAGAATATTAGTAAAAGGTTGTTCTTTCTGTATTAGTTCTGTATAAGCATTAGAAGTATTTGAATCTTCTTAAAACTAAAACAGTTGTAATAATAATTATTTTTCTTAATTATTACTAATTGTAAATGAATGTTTATTTTCCTTGATATATAAATAAATATAGTGGAATAGGTAATGGTCCTGATAATTTTGAAAACTATAGTAATTAATTACGGAATTTAAATATTAATACTTTTTTTAAATCAATTCATTAAATTAAATACCTTTTGTTCTTTTTAAATTAGCTTTTTTTAAAGATGAATTCCTTGTTCACATTTTAGTAGTTTGAGGTTGGTATTAATAAAATTTCACGAAATGTAGATTTATCTTTTGAAAAAATATATAAATATATTACTTTTTGATGGAAATAATGAATTTATATTGAAAAAAATAAATAAAATTTCTATGAAATGTATCCTGACTATCCTCATATATTTTATGAGGATTTTATTTTAAAAACTAGTTTATTGTTTACTTTTTTATTTCACTTGTATCTAAGGATTCATTTATATATTTTTTCAAGGAAGACTCTTACTACGTTTACTTCTTTGTTTAATCATTGCCAAAGTTTCGAACATTTGCCTTTACCCTGTAGAATAAAGACCCCTGCAGACCCCTTTCTTATGTAAGGTTCCCAATAAGATGAAATATAGAACTAAATTTCTAGGTTGGTAGAACACTGAGAGAAGAAGGTGCATTTACGCCTAAATGTTATGAGTAACATAGTGATTAGCAAAATGTCAATAACATTACTATTTCTTTAAAAAATGCTAATAAAATTTAATGACTACAGCTTAAAATTTTCAGTGAATCAGCATTTTAATCAAATTTAATATCGTTTGCACCAAAACAATAACAAATGTTACTACTAGAATTTTTATCAGAAATAGTAGTGTTAATAATATTTTTTATTGACTGATATAATCAGTAAATATCAAAATGTTAATAACATTTGTTATTAGGAATGTTCTTTCCAGTGCGTAACCACATTGCTCTATCTATATTCAGTATACTACACACAATTCTTCATCTACATATATAAATCATTTGCAGTTTACTTGCTCTTTTTTAATATACTTGGCACCTTGAAATTGCTGTAGAGACTGAATACTGCTGCAACCTTACCTTCCATAAATCTTGATTGTTTAGTTTTTATTACTTTGATGATAGAGTTCGGGTGTGCTACTTAGGGTATCTATTTTTTATTCATAAAAAACTGTAGTTTGTGTTTGAGTGAATTTTCTTAGTTATTGCCATGATAAAGACCTCAGATATAGATAGTGAACTTCTAGACAGAAGCAACTGATATCTCAAAGAAATGGAGGGTAAGTTGCATCTTTTTTGTTTTATTTTAATTTTATCTTATTCAATATATATTTTTAAAGGGATGTTGAATTTAGAAACTTGATCAGTGGGTTAAAATGGATTTATTAATAAAAAAAAATTAAATGAATACACTTAAATATAGGAATCTTAAAACATAAAAAAAATAAAATATAAATTAATATTTTGGAACTTTAAAATATCAAAATTGCAGGCTGTCCTCATTAATGAATTATGAGTTAAAATGTAGGCTTTATTATAGGTTTTTACAGATCTTCAGAAAAATTGAAAATTTTATACTGCTTTAAAGTAGTAAATGAAAATATACTAAGAGTTAAAAAAAAAAAATTTTAATATATATATATATATAAGTTACAGTCAGCTGGTACTTCGATGTCAGCTGACTGAG
>NW_027115162.1:639277-693326 GCF_000696795.3 Halyomorpha halys | reverse complement strand
AAAATATGTATTTATAATACTTCTTTATAAGAAAATATCTTTATGGTTGTTAAAAAATGAATAAATAACAACAAATACTGTAATTTTATATACATCATTGTATTGAAAATTGAGAAATTAAATTTACTGGTGAAGATTAGAAAGATAATTGACAAAGAAAAAAGAATTTCATAAAATTTTGAGTACAGTATTGTTTGTTTTGTTTTCAGAAGGATAGCTGTCAGTTATGGAAACATTGAAAATATCAGGTAAATAGACCATTATCATTATTGCATTTATTTTAATGAATTGATGTTTGATCTTAATATAATTGTGAGTGGTATTTTTTTTGAGACGGATATTATGCCATGTTTATATATCAGTTTATCGCTTCTTGAGTATAGTACTGCAAGGACCAAAATATGCTAATTTAGCATTTATGTTTAAAACGGTTTAGATCATACTATTAGGTCATAAAACTAGATATTATTTAGATTATATATAAATTTGTTATATACAAATTAAAAAAAAAAAGGAATTCCTGGAAGGCATTTTTGAAAGTAGCCCATATTAAAAATTATTTATTGAAAGGGAAATATAAAAGCATTACCTTATTATAAAATGAAAGTTTTAAATCCACATTTAATTGTGTTTTTCTCTTCAATCTTTACCTGTTATTATATATTTTTTTTTTTTGTGCCAGTGTTATTGGATATTTAACCTGAATTTCTTCCTTTGGTTATTATACACTGTGCAATGGGTACGCAAAAACACTTATGCAAAAAATTAAACGTAAATAATGTAGCCTCAGACCCATCTGAAGAAGTGATTTCTCGATTTTGTTTCACAAATCAAATCTATCTATATAATAAAATCTATCAGTGTGCTTCTGTAAAAGTATTGCAGGTACTGTAGAGCTCCTGTTCTGTTCCCATTTGTAAATTGATTTATAGGACATTATAATGATTATATATAGCTGATGCTGTATATGCTCTGTCCCCAGTCCATTTCTATGCTATGTCAATAGAAACTTTATAATTAAAGTTTGAATAATTTAAACAATAACTTTAAGAATTGTGGAGTCATAAATAAATAATAAATTAAAGTTTAAATAAATATTATGATGAGAAAATTAATAAAGGAAGGGGAGAGAGTGATTAAAAGTGTCCTTAGATTGTGAAAACTAAACTTAGTTTTGTTGCTGCCCTCAGGTAAATATCAGTAGGCAACAAGTACTTTCAGTGGACCATTATATACTATTGGCAGGAACTAGTCTAGTAACGTATACCTTTTAAATTGAACAAAAGAAGGAGAATTTACAAGACTTTCTCCACAGAATAGTTAGTGCAATCAACTCTAACAATTTTTCTTTATATTCAAAGTGCCTAAGTTTATAGCAACAAATTATAGAGGCTAAATGTTTCACAAAATGTGAAATAAACTGCGCATATCTGTAAATGTTATTTTAATGTTATGTTAATACTTTAAACAACTGTAATATTTCTTAAAATTATACTTTAGAACTTTAGATATTTTAGGGGAATTATCACAACCCAAATAAATTTTTACCCCTTTCCAGTTAAGAAACATTTCAGGATTTAATTTTTCAATCAATAATATTTTTAATTTATTAAGAAAACAAACTATTTAGAAAAAAAATGAGATATATAAATTACAGCAATATTTAATGCACATAAAAAGAATTATTATTTATATATTAATGAAATTCTATCAGTTATTTTTTTAATAAGGAAATAGTTTTCCTTATTGAAAAAATAACATAGTATAGAATAGTACTGAGCATAAAGTGAACAGATATATAATATCAATAATTGATAAATCACTTTAAAAGTGGATGAGAATTAATAAAAATGAATCAAAAACATCCACGGCCAACTTCACGATTTTTTGTGAATGCCAATTTCAAATCTACAATAATTATAAGTAGAATGCCTAGTTTAGGTCAACAAAAATGTTTTATTTGATATCAAAAATTGATATGAAATGTAAGTAAAAGGGAGAACATTTCCCAAAAACGGAAAAGAATTAATAAATAAGGAATTAAAGGCTGCAATCAAATTTTAAATCATATTTCTATATTTCCAAGTGACTGAAAATTGTCACTTACGTATGTCAAGTATCAAGTAATCTGTCATTTAATAATAATATACTATCATAAGATAATACATCTTCAATTAGTGCCAATAATATGGAATAATCAAATGGTAAAGATTTGGCCTAAAATGTTTGTTGAACCGTTTGCTTTGTGTGTGAATGCTCTATTCCTTCATTTGTCCTTTCACCTTTCATATTTTACAAATATTTGCTAAGTTGTCAGACAAACGATTTTCTACCAATGTGTTGGGTATCATAAAATTAAGAATTATTATGGTTGATTGTAATTTCAAACTATAGTGTCCTGGACAAAAGGTGGAAAAGCCTAAAATTAGGTGCAGTCCCTCTTCGGGGACTTGGGTAGCGACTGAAAAGGTTAGACTCTTTCACTAAGACATTTTCAATTCAATGGCTCAAAACCATATTTGCGTAATGGCAAGATCTGTACCAAACATTTCCATAAGTACATTTTTATACAAGTTATAAAGTAAGTCTCTTTCTGTATTAATTAAAATACGACTAGATTCCAGTTCTTGGATCAAAGAAGATCTTAGTAGATTTTTAGCATATGACTTGGATACAAAGTATAATTAAATCGGTGATTCAAAAACACATTTATCCCCAAAATAATTTTATTGTTTTTAAGGTTTCTTTAAAGATAGAATCATAACCTTGATAAAAGAATACACGTTATTACATTCCTACCTATAAAATTCCAATTGTGTCACTCAAGTTTTTTTTTAAATTTGCAATCCAAGTAGTACATATTCTTAATTTACATACAAGTTGATTAAAAGTGGAAGTTAAACAAAAACGATAAAAACATTGTCTCTTGCGGTAACATAGATTTTTTCTAATTCAAAATCGTGTTCTTCACACTTTTCTTCAGCATCATGTTTGATCTCTTTCATTTTCTTCTATTAAAGAACTTTCGCAAAGATTCACAAACCACTACATACATAAGTACAATCCTATATATAGCCCAATCTGAAACGTTGATAAAAGAAATATATGTAATTCCACATTCTAAGAAATACCTCACCATTCTACTTCATTAAATTCAATCATTACTTTAAAAATGTTTATTACCTATAATCACAATAATGAAAATGAAGCGACTGAATTTAAATAGTTAACAAGGTTAAACCAATCGCTCATACAATGAAAATATAAGGCAGTTTTGCACTTTTCATCTTTGATGATTTTTCGGGCGTCGCCATCTTTCCCTACCATTACCTTACTAACTATAGCATGTTTCAAAGAAGAAACTATCTATCAAATAAGTTCACTATTTTGTCTTTTAAAAATCTAAGGGGGAGCCGTGACTCCCCCTGCTCCCCTCTGCCTACGCCCATGATCGGCTCTATTAAGAACCGACTTCTTTAAATTATAAAAGAATATCCGCCGGAAAACTATCAAGCTTTATGATTTTATAAAATTTTTTGGCTCGGTACATTCTTACAAAATTTCTTCGTTTGTACTGAACCTCTTCGATACCCCTCTTACCTCAATCTAAAACATTGAAAAAGATTGACCTTATATTTTTCACAAGGCAACAACTTTTTCTTAGAAGTTCTTTTTCTCTTGAAATGTACTATGTTTCAAACGGTTGAAGAGTGATTGATTTTACTCTTTAAATATTTTGAAATAGAGGACGTAAGAAATAAAAAACTGAGTAAAACAGTAGACATGACTTGATTTTCAAATTTGGATCATTGACTGATCAAATTTTTGCCATGAATTTTGATTTATAGTCAAAACATCCAATTGATATTTCTTGTAAAACGTTAATAAAAGGGAATACCTTCCCCGAGTTTAAAATTTCCTCACTCCTTAAAAACTTTTGGCCAATCGAAGAAAGATAGAAGTAAATTACTGACAGTTTAGTAACTACCGCTTAATCCAACCCTGCTCAAGAATATAAATTTGATAAATTTGAGGCCTCTTAGCAAAAAAAGTTTTAACTTACAGGCCATTAATTTTACCTTTTGTTCGATTATAGTCTAGAGCAGTGATTCCCAAAGTGTGCCGCTGCTCCCCGGGGCGCCGCTGTGTCGTCATAAGGGCGCCACGAAATATTGAATTATTCGGAAATTTTCTTGGAATTCGCAATTCTCGAATTTTAGCGCCAACAATTCTGTATGCTGACAAAAGTCCAAGAATTTAGCAACTTTAGCGTCTTTCATTGTTTTCTTTCCAATCTGCATCTTTTGAAACAGCTAGGGCGCAAGCAGCTTCCCCATCCATGCTTTTGTCACTCGATTCGTAAAGCTCTGCGAGTATTAATTCCATTTGCAACATCCCATTTGTGCAAAGATGGGTTTTCGGGGGTCGTGGTAATAAAAAGAAAATATCGCTCGAAAATTAACGTTGAACAAGAAATGATGGGCCACCGTACCCAATTTTATTCCGAGATTCGAGAATTTGTGTAGTGAACATCATGACCATCAATCCCAATAATTTTAATAATGCTAATCATCAATAGATGTTCAATAAATTTTTTGTGAACTTAAAATTCGAGTTTAATTTATTTTTCAACTAACCTAACCACATAGTGATCGTCCAGTCTCTTTATGGATATTACAGAAACAGTTGAAATTAGATATTTTATATTATCCCAAGGAAAATCTATATCTGTTTTTAGTTTTTCGCTGTTAAATGGGTAATCACTTTTAAAAAGTAAAGTTTTCCAATTTTTCAAGAAAGAAAAAATCTAATGTATTAAGGGCTTCCGTGGAAAATATCAGATTATTTAGGGAGCCGCAAACCGAAAAAGATTAGGAACCTCTAGTCTAGAGTGTTCTTAAACCTTTTTGGTCATTTCCAAATTCCTCAAGTAAAGATATTTTAAGACCCTGGGAACCTTTGACTACTTCAAAAGTACTTAGTTCCCTGTGCACACAGTCGTTTCTATCCAGATTTCTGCGTCGCCTCACTTCACCAAGCTGCTGAGCCAGAGTTATGTGTAATTCACTTTCTTTGACCTGGGAAATAAGTTCACATGTCGTTGCCAGTACGAATGTGTATTGACTTCGAAAGTGATTCAATTCGCGTAAGATTCCATGGAAAAATTAAAGTAACTAATACAACTAATTGTGAAGTAGCTTAAAAGATATCCGAATAACAAAGAAAATAAACTATCTAAAATAAATATTTCAAGAGCCTCTTCGATGGGGGTCCTCGGCGAATGTAATCAGATCATTGTCATAAATGCCTCTAATCATTTTAAATATTAAAACTGAGATTTTTAAAAAAAGGTTACTGAAAAAAAAAAAACATGACAATAGTAGGAAGCAGGATTTCGAATTCAAGTTTCTCATTCTTTTCAGATTTATACTCAGTTGGATATTTCCGATTCGTGGCAGCACGCCGATAAAATTAGCGAGATAATGCTTTAGAAATTTTTTTTAAATATTGGTTAAAAGGAAACAATGTATTTGTATATATAGAAAATTTATTAATAAAAGTCCTAAAAGAACAATGGAATATTTTTTACTCAATTACCTATTTTTTTATATTTCAAGTTTGATCTAAATATTAAAGAATTAAATCTTGTTTTAATTTGCCCGAAAAGATAAATAAAAGCTAAGAATATATTTCTTACCTCTGATCTTAGCTCGAATGACATATTGGAATATCGGGGTTAAACGAACTCTTTCCTTAATTTTGAACATATTACTTAATTTACAAAAGAGATGTTGAAATTAACTTACAGCCACAGACCATGTTTCCTGCAGATGCAAGCCATGGTTGAAGTTAATATTAAAAAAAAAAAAGAGTAAAATAGAATGGCTGAAAGTAGGATACTACTATAACTATTATAGTTTTTACATTTAATCACATACAAGCATTGTGCTTCAGAGTTTTCAATCACGACATATGTGGAGTAAAAAGGAAAAAACTATTTGGCACAAACCCACAATACAGGGCTGACACTAAAAGTTACAGTTAAAAGTGACCTATTCCGGTGTCTCATGTGCAGTTTCATTTATGCCCATACGCCAACAGTCTTACCAAACTAATGGAAATACAAAGCGCACAGTTACATACTTAGATTTTCCTATTTTTTGCATAAGCTTAGAGATATCTACGGACATTAAGTTTAAGAAGGTATTAAAGTAGGAACGAAAGAAGAAATTAAAATAAATTCGACTCATTATATTAGATGTTAAGTGAGAACTTGGGACTCAGCAGTTTCCTTAACCAGCCACCCTTGCTTTGATTAGATAACTTATCAATCTTTTATTTATAATTTTTTGAAGTGTTTATTGTCTTTACCATTGATAAATGATTAAATTTTATTTTATTTTAGTAAGTATTAGGAGTCATTTATTTCCTTATTATAATAAACCTTGGGCTTACAGTGTAAGTTATCTATGTTTTCATACATTTTTTCATTCAGCAATATGTGCTATTCATGCTGTAAAAATCAAAATTAAGGGATACATTTAAAGATGTCGATTCATTGGCAAACACTGCTCAGAAGTAATGCACACGTATTACTATGATCATCTACTGTTATCCTCGGCTGATGTAATTAGCAGAACGTGCTATTTAAAGCCAACTACTTTCTGTAAGGTGTTAAATAGATTAAAAGAAGTTTGCTTTATTTAGCCGCTTGAAAGTCACCTTCAAATTGCTTCAACTAACAATAATTCTACTAGTTTAAAAAAAAAAAATAATGTCCAACTGACAACGCTGCTATTGCGAATTTGCGAAAGGCAACGTAAAAAACTTAATAAAAGAAATTTACTTGTTGCACTTGAAGTCTACTGTTATTTTCTTTTGTCTTAGAGATGTTACGCTTTACATAAAATGTGTATGTAAATCTATTATCATTGTATTAAATTGATTAATTAATTTAATTTTTAAGCCTATTAACACCAATTAGCCTATTACACCTTAACATTCTGTTTATAAAATAAAAATAAATTTACTTTCTTTCGACTTGAAAATTATGCATTTGAAGAAAATATACAAAAACAATGTGGATAAGCATATAAATTATAAATTATAAATTAATCCAAAACATTAGTTTCGTCTTTGAGAACAACGTCGTCTTTGAGTTCAAGACGTTAAGTATTAAGCTTTTTCTTAGAATTTGATGAAAAGCTGCCCTATAAGCTCTTAATATTAAAATACATTGTAAACAATTGTAACAATGTAAGATTCCTTAGATTTCCTTGAGTGGGCTGTCCTTAGCTGAGATGGTAAGGCCTAGGTCTGTTCTGAGATCTGTGGGTGGCGCCGGTTTGAATTGACTTTTTTCATCAAGTGGCAGTCTCACAAAATGAAAAAGTTGACTCCCCAACCATTGTTAAAATAGGTTTGTCACTTGTAGATAACTAGGAAAACATCACTTTCGCTATAAATTGCATTAAAAAAGAACACTTGAACACTTGTGTGTTCCTTAAGTGGGAGCAGCAAGCGAATACCACTTTCTCAAAATAATGCAAAAATCATTAAAATTGGAAAAGCAAATATACAGTGCATTCTAGCACTTCAACTTTTGCTCTGTTTTTCTTATATTCTTACATATTCAACCACGCTATGGATAATTGTGCCGACGTTTTTATTTCGACTAGGGTGTCGCAAAAATATTTTAGTCCAAAAAGGGTGTCGCGAAATTTTTTTAGCTAAAGTTTGGTGCCTTGGAAAAAAGTAGGAAGCCGCTCTTCAATACTATCGATAAACAACTTTCCAGTCGACGTTTACCTTCATCAAGACTAAAATTCAAAAATATTGCATATCTACTGTGGTAAAGTGAGGATCATCTTTTGAGAAGTAATATATTATAATTACATTTATAATTATAATATAATATAATTTATTAGGAATTTTACATGGAATTTGTCAAATAGTCATTAGGTAAAGGAGATTGAATTGCATTCATCAGGTGCCTTCCATTACCTCTATTTAGGAAAATTGTTTAAAATAACACATAATTCGTCATAGAGTGCTTAGCAACTGCATTTCATCGTGGAATGCATTTTTTATTTACAAAATGTTATTTTTAAAATATTTAATATCATATCTTTGAGCAGCAATCAATAATGTAGGTCCCCAAATGGATTGTATTAAATACATAAATAGGTAATTTATTATCTATTTAAAAATAATTAAACATAAAAATTGGAAAAATACGTAATATTAAAATTATTTTATATATACTTGAAGAAGTTTGTCGGGGGGTGCGGTCAGCAAAGAACAACATAAATAAACAAAACCATATTTATTTATGTTGTTCTTTGCTGACCGCATCCCCCGACAAACTTCTTCAAGCATTAATCTACGGTCAACTATCTACACCTCATTATTTTATATATATATATATTTATATATTTACAAGCATTCCTGCCGTGATTAAAAAATAAAATTGAAATAAACAGTTTAAAGAATTTTTTTTTTAGAAAAAGGGCCAAAAAGGTTTTCAATTGAGTATTAACATACGAAAATCTTCTCAGCAACTTCCTGTGCAAATGAGAAGAGTAAGTTTTCTCTGAATTCCTCTTATTATTAGATAAATTTTCTTTCCTGTTGTCACCGTCGTGAACTTTCTGCTTTGCTTCTTTTTTATATTCTCCTTTAAAACGACTCCTACTTGTCACCATTATTAAATAACTCACTTTAAAAATACTACAAGTGAACTAGAAGAGACTCCAACAAAACAATTGTTCATATTTAGCTGAAGATGGATCTATAACGCTAGGGTCATATAAAAAATTATAACATCGAAATATATCCCAAAAGCTTTTTAACAGCCTCATGAATTATTTTGTATATTATAGTGTTTTTGTTCTTTTATTTTAAAAAGTAGTTTTTTTTTTTAAGGGAATATAATGTTTTATTTTTATTATTAGTGCTCTAAAACAACATATTTTTCAATCCATTATTAGACATTATTTTAATACATTTCTATATCATTTTAATTTATTTTCCCATTAAACAGTATATTGGAAATTACCGATCTCAGCTAACTTGCAATATTGTTCTATTTTTTATTTTTGGTTGTGTCTGTTAATCTCTCATTCATCATCTCTCATTCATACTTCTCTTTTCCATTTCGTACAAATACATTTTATGATAAAAATATAACGCAAATTACTGAATACGAGTATTTACAGTTTTGACACATCGGTCGGAAGAATGTTGTGTCCCCTTAGGTAAATTGCTATAGAAATATTTTTTTATTAATTTATTAGAATCAATTATTTTGATCATACATCATACTTATACCTTTTCAACTAATAAAGGGATGACCTGTGAATGGTTTTTTTTTTTGGTTTTTTTTATCTCCTGAATATCATTCCTAATATATTTTTAACTTGGTAATAATGGATTTATTAGAACTGTCAAAAGAAGCCAGTGCGCGTTGGAGAGAAGATGGGATATTTTTTGAGGGTGTGTTGGCAGAAGTGGGCGCGGGTCAATACCATGCCGGGGCCCCTCCAGTAGGACCCGTGCTCTTGCTGAGGCTGCACTAGTCATGTGAGCAGGCTCGCTGGGGCATACATGGGCCAGTTGTGTGTGTGCTTCGTTATTGCTTCTTTAATGGGTGAGTCATGTTCGATATCAACAAGTTTTTCAGCTTATTATTAGTGTAATTAAAATTTACAGGTCGGCAGTTACCTGAATTGGGTTATCGTTGCCTGTTGACATGTTCGCTCAATTATCACTTTCTTTTTTAATGGTATTATATCATATGAGGTACTCAAAAGTTTTATTTCTTTTATTTTATTAATAATAATTGAGACAATGAATTATAATTGGTAAATAAATAACCAATCCTTTACTATATTCAAGCATTCGGTGTTAATTTATAGATTTATGTTTGACAATAATTATTCAGTTAGTGTATATTGTTGATCTGCATTTCTCAATGGTCATACGGATAAATTTATTTATATTTTGGTTTCTTTGCTATGACAATTTTATGTAAATTGTGTAGTGTATTTTTTGACCCTTATGCGTTAATTAGACATGTATTTTATATCAAAACTGTTTTTTCTTTCTTTAAGGTTACTTTTTACTAAAATGTAAAATATAGTTGATATTTAATAAGTAATAAACAAAAATGAATGTATAAGGGTGTATCCCCTAGCAATATAGTTTTTATTTTCCATATTATATTTATGAAATGAAAACGTTTACATAAAAAAATACATTATATATTTATTTTTATGGACTAAACTTAGTCGATAATTGTAAATAGTGAAGTAAATTTATCCTAAAAAGTATAGATTTGGCTTTGTGTAACGAATAAGTAATCAGTAATTTTTATAAAAGTGCTAATAAACGTATGTAATCTCTATAGAGGACTCCAATTTAACCTCCAAAATGACTGCAGTATGTGTATTAGAATTACAGTTGTAATTATTAAAGAAAATTGATTATTTCAATTTTAGTTGTTAAATATTCTACATGAGCGCTTGTAAGTATAAATTTTATAAAACATAAAATAATATTAATATTATTTAATGTTTTATAGTATATTCAATTAATTTTAAATATTTAATAAATTTTATTTTATTGTTTTAATATAGTCAATTTGCAGCCCGAATTATTGTTTATTGCGCAAGGCTAAGGGGTTAAATATTTTTTAAAATTATATTTTGCGAAAAGCAAAACAAAAACTTAAAAAATAATTTATAATATCTCCATGACGAATTGATTGTAATTTTGAACAATTCTACTTAATAGAGTCAATGGAAGGTGTAAGAGGCGCCTGTTGAATGTAATTGAATCTCCTTTACCTAATGTTAATGACTATTTGACAGTCTCAGATTAAATTTACTAACCGTTTAGATTGCAGCTTTTTCCAAATCATGAATATCCCTTCTTTAAATGATTAAAGGGTAATCATGTCATTTTACAGAAAAATGAGTGCTTTGTGAATTTACATAAGTAGAAAAGGTTTTATTTGACTAATTAATTAGTATATATTAATAATTAACTATTATTGTTACCTTCTTAAATTTGAAGACGGCAATAATACTAATTTGATAATGTGTGAAATTGTGATTATAATAAAGGATGAATGCGGCAATAGTATTTTACAACCATGCAAGAGCCATGATTTACGTTTTTCAATTTATTTGATATAGAAATATACTAATTTAATAAACTCCATATTTTAACTAACAAATATAAAAAAATACAAAAATAAAATATTTCAGTCCATTTTTCAAATATTGAATTTTCGGTAGATAGTTAATATTTATTGACGAAATATAGAATATATTGACAAATATTTCAAATAGATTTATCTTTTGCAAATCGTACATTTTTTCTGGCCAAGGACTATCCTAAATATACGTTAATATAAATAATTTATAAGTATTTATGATTCCACCGACGAGTAATCATTTAGAGGCCGTGTTAAGGTAAAACATAAATCTTGGACCCTTGAGGCGCGAGTTTTTGTAGCTTTCGTAAATAAATGGACTAGCCCATATCCACAACGCGAGACCCTTTGTCGCAAGACTCGTGCGATGCGATAGATCTGTGGCGCAGTAGCAGAGATAACTGTGTAAAAGGGGGTAATCTACATACCTACAGATGTTATACTATTTTTTGGAGGTAATAAACATAGTAAACCATATCTCTTGGAGTTGATTTGATAAAATTGTGAAGTCGAAATCAGTCCATGTTCGTGTCCGCTTCCGGATAAAATGTATTTTTCCCATCAACCGTGGATCGACTGTGGGGTCGAGGGATCCTTCTGGGACACACCCAGCGTTCATAAAGTATCTGGCACGTCTTTTGGTTCAAAGAAAAACCCGTTGATTGAGCTTAAATGCTGACCATGTTTCTTTCCTTGTATAATCAAGAAGCTTGCGTCCTAACTATGTGCTAAACCTTAATCTTTCGAGAATGTATTGAAAATAATTTTTTAATGATAAATAACTGAGATTTGCTAATATTCAATAACAATTAATAATATATACCTTAAGGATATTAAACAAATTATATAAATAACCATTAGAATAATATGCAAACGAACAATTAAAAGCTTTCAGAAATACCGGTGGCACAGTTTGTTGAATACGTTTTATGCCTGAAACTTGTAAGTACAGACTGTACCGCAAAACACTCCTTATTGCATTATAGTTATATTGACTATTTCCAAGAATAGGGAAAGAGTGGTAGCAAAACTAATTGCTGAAATAATTGACTCTTGGCATATGTATGAATTACAGAGAACTGAACCATAACATTTTGTGAATTATACAAAAATTGGTAACGGAATCTTATATTTAATTATAACATATGGTTGCTTTCTGTTATAAAAATAATTAAATATATTATATAATAGATTAACTTTCCAAAAAAAAAACTACTGAAAAGGCAATTAAAATCTCTCGATTTGTCCTTGGATTGTTGATTATGGTGAAAAGGGCGGTAGCTAATGGTCAGACAATTTTCGATTAAATAGTCTTTTTAGTTACTCAAATTCTCTAAATCTTGGCTAAATTTTCTGTAAATTTGGTATTAATGAAGTTTTGATGAGTAAAATAATATTTGAGTTCCTACTGGAAATTTTTAATACTTACTTTAAAAACAATTACCGGTTAATGAAAGGTTATTCACCAAAAATTCGATTTACGTTTTAAACACATGAATCTTGAAAGTGTTAAAACCGGTATTAGTTTACTAATAATTATAAAATCAGTTTTCTAATGGTCACTATTAGTTAAATCATAATTGATAATTATAAATAATTAAAGTTTCAAGAGCTATTTACTGTGAAGTTGTTTCATAATTTGAAAAATTATAAAATACCTTAAAAAATGTAATCAAAATGCGTCAATGAGTTAGATCCGTTCTTAAATCATCTTAAAAAATTCAAAACCGGTATTTGTTTAATAATAAATTTAAAATTAGTTTTCTAATGGTCATTACTAATAATAACGCGATTAATGATTTCTATGTTATTAAAAATTGATGCATTATATTTAAAAATTACAGAATATTGTAGAATAGTTGTGTGAATTGAATCTAAATTCGTTAATGAACATTATATTGCTTTGGTCAACAATGTTTAAATTAGTTATATACAAGTTTACCAATTTAAAATGACAATTACCTCTTGTTGATCCTGAATTAAAAAGGGAGTTGCTGAAACGGTCTGTCTGAGCAAGATTTAAAACATTTTTTTTCCAAATAAGAAGATTAATTCTAAAACTTGACAAACATAGATCCAATTTTATTATCTGATAAGATAATAATGTATAAGAAACTTTTACATTAAATTTATTAATTTTTTAAAGGAAAATAGAACGATTTTTTTCAATAGTACAAACTCAGTTATATAATTAAAGGAAAAAATAATTTTGTACTTGTTATGGAACCAATATTTTTTTAATGATATGTTAATTTTTCTATTATATAGAGAAAACTTTTGGTGATCATTTTGTGATATTTTATTGGACATATAATCTAATACATATCCAATTGTTGGGATAAAGACATGAAATTTAATTTTTTTCTTGCTTACACTATATTGAAAAAAATAGTACAATGTGAACTACAGATTACATATAAATAACAGTTCTACAATTTGAGCCACGAGTTGTTCAATTAAATGAACAATTGTAATGTAATTTGTAAAACGGGGTGGCCCGTCGTTGGGCAGACAGTGGGGGTACCCCCTCTAATTTTATTTTAATTATAATATACGAGAGGAAGACATATCAATAGTAATCTAGTCCTTCATGGCTATAGATAGCATTTTTTATTTATCCATGCGTGACGTTTTGGAAGAAAATAGTTTTTCATTTTCAAACAATCTTGATCGAATGCATTGGATACATATAAGTACCGCTATAATCAAATTTAAAAGTTTACTAAAAATTAGCTATTTATGTTGTATACTTATCTAAATTATTGCATACATATGTAATAAAGTTGATTTCATACAAAAATCAAGGAAATGTAGTAAGAAACATTTTCAACTTCGCTTATGTAATTAATCTAGATATCGACAGAATCGTCATTAATATGGGATACCTTAAGTTTTGGGATTGAAATGAATTATCTAAACAATTTTAGGTTTTCAACTGAAATAAACAATATAATAATTAAAATTATAATTTTATTGAATATTTGTAATGTAACCTACATTTTAAAGATTTACAGTTAAAAAAAAAATTCAAGCATTTGCGAAAGGTCAATCACTGGAGTTATTACTCCCCTGAGACCATTGGTAATGACGGTTTTTTTTTATTGGTTGTTATGAATTTTTATTTCAATTTTTTAGTTTTATTTTTTAAAAAGTAGCAGATTCAATTGATTTTTAATCAGTCTGATTTGAATCGGGAACAGACTAAATCTTGTTGTTTTTAAATTTTCTTTTTTTTTCAACAAGATACAAGAAATACGTTGTAATATCAATTAAATAAATGTCCTCAACCGGCTCAATATTCGCAACATCACGATACAAATTTTAATTCTCTTAAATAATTAATCCTTAAACTAGAAGATATACATACAACAGGTCTGTACTACTATTCCAATCGTGACATTGCTTTCAGCGGATTATTTTAATTTTAAATTACTCTCATTAAAACAATATAAATTAAGTACATGTAGTAGATCTACTGAACACGTTACTGTTATCAAATTGGTCGGTTGTTATCGATCCTCCATTGTTTATTTTCCCTGCGGTTTTCGAAGCTTTTTTTTCTTAAGCTGAATTAATCGAAAATAAAATAATCATCGTTATTTATATTTTTTAACTTCATCGTAACTTGGTGAGAGAGCATTGTATGCTCCTGCTAGCGTATCAGGATGAATAATATCAAAGTATTGTTAATATAGTGTGGTAACCTTTGGAATGTGGCATACCTAGGCTATTAGGATTCGGGAGTAGATTTAAGAAAAATTAATTTCTTGTCTAGTACATTACAGTAAGTTGGCCAATGAGCCGAAGGGGACCAGTACTTTGAGCCCCATAGATACTCTCTTGCCAATAGACTAAAAACTTTAAGGATCCACCAATTAACTAATCTTTGCCCATCAGTACAGCATTTTGTTTTATTTGTAATTTTTATCCATTCTCTTTTTTTTACGTTTTCCACTCTATTGTTTCTTTTTTTAAATAGGTCGTATGGCGTGCCTTAACTTTACCTTTAGGGGCTACTATTATTAAAAAGCATCAAGTACTTCGCCAGAAATATAAATGGAATAAACAGAAATAATTGTTGTTATGTAAACCATATCTAACTAAATAACAAATATGAAATATATTCTGTTTATTTATTAATTTGTCGTTAAGTATTAAATACTTGTTTGATATTTTATTTGTCTTTCAGTATTTTTTATAATTTTTCGTTTGAGGTGAAATGATTTTTGACTACCATAATTTCATTTGATATTGGTAAAAATATTATCTGAATTTCACTTGTTGAAAATTAAACTTTATGGGATCCTACGTCATTTGAAAAATACATTATTTGATTCGCCCAGTTTGAGACTTGAGGATAGATATTCAAATTTTGATAGACACGCCTAGATCATTCATGACCTACAGTGGAGGTAGTCTTTTCAAGAGCTGTTATTGTAAATATTTTAGGAAGAATTATAGGAGTAGTTAGGTTAATATTGTGGTTATTAAGGTGACCGCTAATGAAGGAGCTTTTACAATAAGGACCTAAGACAGTTTTGCGCTAGTCGATTACTGTTTGATATCCTATCCTAGGAGGCTCCCCACACTTGGCCGATTCCTCTCAGTCGATCGATTCGCCCTCTCCCTTGCCCTTTGCTCTCGTCCTCACCTAACTAACTTTCTCTCCTTTTACTTTTTCTTAATCAAAAAACTAATGTCATATATGGAAATTATTTGAATCATAGCTAATTTTCATTATGGGTTCAAAATATTTCAATTTTGTGCCCTGTTTAAAACTTGAATTTGACCGTTTTGTGTACTGTGGGTTTGTTTATCTCCTTTATATTATAATGGACATATAATATATTCGAAAATCCCAAAATTTTCAAAATATAAAAACTGACGGCAGCGCTCTATGTAGAATGATTTTAGTAGAAAATTAGCTGATTTTGTGATTACATAATTATTTAAAATATATTTATCTAATAAAATTTAGTTTGATTTTTATGGTTACTAAAAGATAAAAAATGATCTATTGATAGACAACTTTTCGAAAACTGAATAAATTAGTTTTCTACTTCTATAAACCATTTTTAATGAAACTTATGGTATATGTAGATTTGGTATATTTTTGAGGAATGTTAGATTCTGGCGTAACGAAACTTACTGAGGCAAGGGGCGAAATCTTAGATGGGGCCTCTTCCTCTCAATAGAGATTGGTAAGTTACCGAAAATTTCCATGTTTTTGTTTCATTCTCTTTTCATTGTATATTTATTATTATTTCATTTTTAAATTCTCAGAAATATTTTTCTGTCTAGAGTAGTAGGCCCCTTGAGCATCGGAACCCGATTCCACCCTCCTCCCGTTCTAAGACCCAATTAGACATAAGTTTCAAAATCATTTATACTTAAATTTATTAAGTATTTATATATTTATTAAGTATAAGTTATTAAGTAAATAAAAATTTTGTAATTAATGGAAATAATGGAGACCTATTCAATTACTAATCGTGCCAGCATGTCGCACCACCCGGATTCGTTTCATTCCCTCGGCACTGGGCTAGAGACAGTGTTCTTGCTACATATGCGACGCAGTTTTTGGTTTTACAATATCAATAGGATTTTCCTGAGTTTATATTTTCAAAATTAGATAAATTTTAACATGCTCCTTATTTTTTGCGTATTATTCCATTTTAGTCATAAGCAACATTTAGTGTTTGGGAATTATTGCGTCTAAAGATGCAAATACATAAATTAGTAGATACTCACATTAATTTAATGAATATAATATATTTCAACATGTTTACCTGCTACTATGGCAGAGTTAAAAAATCCATTTCACGGCACCCTTGTCGAGCTAAAAAAAAAAAAATAAAAATGCTGACACAATTATTCTTAGATGTGTAGGAAAATAAGAAAACCGGTGTAAAGTAAATGCTAATTATATTCACTACTTGAATTTAAAAATTTTCTTTTATTTTGCAAAATTTCGTATCACTGGCGTACGCCTAAGGTACTCGCTTTAGGAACCGAAAATATGTTACATAAAGATAAAGATTTTATATTCTTCATTATATCGTTATATTTATGGGTGTAATGGAAAATTATACATCACGAATTAAAAAAAAAAAAAAAAAAAAGTAAATGAAAAAAACGATAAATCACATTATATGTTTTTTCTATTTATTTGAAAATTTTTAACTGTCAAACAGCTCTAACAAACTTGGAATTAGGTCTGATATATTACAGGAATGACGTATGACAGGGATGAGGAAGAGAATTATCCAGCAGTTTTAATATGAATGAATTTAATTTTAACTTCAGCTACAATTATACAAAAGATTAATTTTTTATTTAAATGCTGATTAATATTTATACAGGGCTGTTGATCTGTTTAGTAGTTTTACTCCTTATTATAATTAATAGACTTTTCATAGAAAACGAATCATTATAATTAAAAATGATCTAAAACTATAAGTTTATAAATTCAAAATTTGAACAACGTTTCTATATTCATCATTTTTGTGTATTATTCCGTTCTTGGTGATTATTGTTGGCGGATTATTCTGTCTAAAGATGTATGAAATTAGTATATTTTAACATGTTTCACCTGTCATTACAGTATATGAAATCAGCGAGAAAAAAATATGTAATGATAAAGATTTTATGTACATCATTATATCATTATATTTATAGATGTAATGTAAAAATCATGCATATTCAAATTTACAATATAAATAAATAAAAAAAGCAATACATATCACATTATATGTTTTTCTCTTCATTTTAAAATTAATACCTGTGAGACTGCTCTGGCAAGCAGGGAATGAAGTGTGATATCTTGTAAGAATAATGTGTAAAAGGCATGTGGAAGAGCATTGGAAATGAATTTGATTTTAGCGTCTGCTATAAATATACAAGAGATTAATAATTTATTAAAATATTTAAATGGGACTATTGGTCTATTTAGTCGTTAAGAAATTAATGGAATTGCCATTGCTTATCTGCTGCTTCGTCATTGCAGGAACTATAATTACTATTACCGAATCTTTCAGAGTGGTTTTGAACTATCTTTTGTTAAATTTTCATTTATATTTATATACAAACTTATCCAAGTGATAACCGAGCAATCACTATACATTAAATAGAATATTCTAAATTCGAAAATACAATTTAGGAAAAAACAAAACTGAACTGACAATCTAATGAACATTTTAAAATGAACAGAACTTACTAAAAAAAAAAATACCTATTTGTGTACCTATTTAAACAGTTTAGTATTGTTTCGTAAAAATTCTGAAATTAGTATTTCAAAATGAGTTTGTGGATCATATTATACGTTATGTGATAACCTTATATCATATATTTTATTAATTATTAAACGTATTTCCAATGGTTAATTCTGGTATTGAATTTCAGTTATGTTACACGTGTGGAAAGTAGCGTCATGTCAGAGGACGTAATCTTATTGTATTTATATCGCTCATTTAGAAGAGGACAAATACTAATAATAATGATGTTTAAATTAATTAATCATTCCCCTGAACTTTTCACTTGTTTTCATTCTTATCAAATAATGGTTAAACAAGTTATGGTTTTATCATTTTATTTTACGGTTTTCTTCATTAGTTTATTTTACATGTAAGGATAATATGTAAAATTTGGACATCATTTACAAATTATACTGAATATACTAAACTTGACTCCTGAATCTATATTGAATTGTATCGTAAATCATTCAAAGGTTCATTTTTCGTTTTATATTTAGTATTTAGTATTTATTAGTTAATGTTGGTGATTGCTGATTATGAATTACAATTTGATTATTTATTAATTACCGGAAAATCCTTGTATCTCGTATTAAGAAAGTCGTACCATCATAAGTCTTATATTAGATGTACTAACTTTCGATTATTGGGCATTATCAAAATGCATGATATTCGATGATCGATAGTTTATGGGTGGTATTGTGATTAGTGAATGGTATCGGAAAGATCGGTAATATTGTTGAGATTGAGAGATCTTGAGGAACACTATTTTTGGGCCGTCTGTAGCTGAGGGAGTAGAGGCGTAGGTTTTTTCAACCTCGGAATCGCAGTGGCGCCGGCTCGAATCCAGCCTCCATGGACCCTCACCATGGTTAAAATAGGGTGGCACCCTCAGAAATGACATAAAAGAGTCATAAAAAAAAAAAATAAGATGGAAAGGAACCAATTTAAAAACTGTATTGACTGAGAAAGCTTTTGAATAGTAGAAAAGGATAAGGATAACTATCTCCTATGTCTTTGAAGAATCGGAGTATTTTCAACAAACCTAATTCAATGGATTTATTCAGTCGGGGACCAGACGGGTGAGGATGGTTGAGGACTGATTTTCGTTCTAGGGAGATATTAAACTGTGGGTGGAATAGGCTTTCAAGCAGCTTTGATGGATTAGAGCGAATGAAAATTGGTCTGCAGTCGGATACTATGGGGACTGTAAGCAATGTGGAATTTTGAAAGGGAAATTTATAGTTCTGGAAAATCCTAATATTATTATTATTATATTCTCTGTTATCTCCCATTCTTTGTTACTCTTATCTCTATTAGAGAAGGTAATTGATCGTCCCAGCTTTTTGTTCAGTGGTCTGACACAAATTAATCATTTTTTATAAGTGGGATTTGGAACAGTTGTATGCTGTTTTTTTTTAGTGTAACTGACATTGTATGATCTCATACTAGTGTCTTATGCTTATCTCCTTGAAATCTTTGAAAAAATAAATTTCCATAATAAACTCTGGCAGCAATATGGTACCGAATGTCAATTAATACTTGAACAAAGTAATCACTAATGTTAGGTCGCGTGTTCTGCTTTAGATTGTTCTTGAAATTTGTCTTCACAGCTACCGCTCTAGAAGTAATTGAGAGAGGATAGAAAGTATCTGGGAATTGCGTGCAGCCAATGATCTATGTGATTCTAGTTCCATGGCCGACCCGATCGTTAGTAACCTAGATTTGGACCTGAGAAAACCTTTAATGTAAGTTTTGTAACGATACGTTCAGAGTATTAAGGTTAATGTTATTGTTGATAAATAGGATACGGAAAGGAAGTAGAGCTTATAACTTAGCTCAAATAATTCGGTAATAGAAAGATACGATTCATAATTGACTGCGCTGTACCATGTATGAAAAAAATCCGTTTTCACTAAAATTCCTATTTTACTAAAATATTAATCGGTTCGAAAATGTTATATTTTATTTTATAGATCTCGAAGAGTACATACCATATTTTATGATGCGAAAAATTGTACCATTAACTAAATTATTTGAATCTTCCATAGTGGTCTTATTTTTGTATTATTTAGTTTCCAATATTCTTTCAAGAAGAAAAATAAGAATAAAATAAGTCGTTAATTTATGGATGCTCTAGTGAGCAATGCAAAGTAAATTGCTGCTATAATAAATATAGTTGAATTTTAATAGAAGTTTGAATTTGAAAAAAAAGTAAAAATAACTCAAACTTAATAAGTAACTTAATTTAATTATAAAAACTAAAAATAATTTTTATAATCTGTAAAATAAATATTTCTATCTTTGTTAAACAGTTGTTAAATATGTTTGTTTTTTTTGTAACCTCCCTTATTAAATTTATAAAATACATACATATAAATGCACCAGGTGCTCTGTTTCTGTTTAAACATTCTTTCATTCTTTCCATTTTGTCCTCCTGTCTTGAGTAAAAATTAGCTGGTGCAATTTTCTTATTTAATTTATGCTAACGTTTTTGTTGATATCATTTGACATTAAAGTCAGCGTATCATCATCCATGAATGTTAAAACCTAAAAATAAATTTTATAATCTGTAAAATAAAGATTTATATTGATGAACCTAGAAGTTATTAATTCGACTACAATATTAGTGAACTAAATGCTTATCAAACTCTGAACTTATATTGCTTTTAGATATGTGTCGCTCTACAACCGGCACTAAATGCCAGTTTTGACCCATCAAATTGTAATTTATGAATCATATATTGCACAGAACTTGAACTGTTCGAAGAGCTCACGAAGTTAACTCAGGAAGCCTAAAGCAAGTGGTATCAATATTAAAGGGATTTCATATTTCGGTCCATATAAAGTAATTTTCATAGCAGTAATAAATTTATTGCATATATTTTTCAGTTTGGATCTCTTCGCAGCGGTTCAACACCTGTTCTGGCCATATAGGTCGTCTTGAGTTGGTGTTTCTAACCGAATTCATTTCTCCTGAAGAAGGCACACGTTTAGTTCAAAACGCCGACTTGTTTAATACAAAAAATACTGACTAATTTCCTTACTGCTTATTATCCATAATATAAATAATTCATAACGATATAGAATCATATATCATCAATTCATACTCTAATAGCCCAGTTCTTGCCCATTTATGCTCCTAATTTGGGAGTCGAGAAGACTGGTACTAAAGGTAGGAAGAAGCACATTCCAGTAATTATTTTTTGTGAATATTCCAGAGTCATCCCAGATGTCATTTCCAGAGTCATAAGCATAATAATCAATAATCAGATTATATATTGTTTTGTCAATATTCCATTGGGTGTTTAAGGTTTATTATGATTACATATTTTTCATTTAGGTTCTTGTATAATATGTAGAAAAAGTAAATGTCCATAAAGAAGCACTTCCCGTCAAATTACTCCTCCTCAAGTAATTCCATTGTGATTGATTCAAAAGATTATAGTTATTTTTCAACAACCTAAGATATAAATATACTTGAACGAATTATACAGAAAAAAGTGAATGTACTTCCCCCATTTTGGGCTTAAATATTATGCTCACGTTGGGTATTTCTAAAAGATCTTTATCTGCTTTGAACTGACAGAAGCTCCTAAGTTCGACTAATGTTAAATACCGCAATGTGTTAAGCTATTAATTATAACGTCTTTTTTTAAAATTGTGATAAAGTTTATTAAATTGAATGTTTCTTTTAAATCAGCTATTTATGAACATGACGACTAATTTTTGATACTATCTAGTTTATCTTTTATTTTGGTCTTGTCAATTTTTTTATTTCAGAAAAAAAAATTGTATGTAAGTAAAATTAAGAAAACTAATTAAATTATTCGCAGAGTTAATAATTATTGTTGATTCATGGGTATTATAAACTTTGTTTTATTATTTCTTCTCTTTTTTTAACTTAATAATAACCCATTATTGAATTATTTTGGAAATTAATGATTATTTTTTATGTAATGTACCTTACCGTCAACTATTTAACTGTAATATTAAGTAATATTTATAATCTTTAAATTTCTTTCTTGAGACTGGCAATTTTTTACTAAATAATTCAAAAACACTATCCAAATTATAGTCTCAAAACATTTATTTCATTTACACGTCCAACGTTTCGGCCAATTCGGCCATCTTCAGGGACAATCTATTACAAAAAGTTTCCATTATTTGTATGATCCTACAATCAATTCAATTATTTAACATTATTATTTATAATTTACCTTACCTTAATTTACTATGAGACATATCATTTAACCATTTTAAAAAACTCCATACAGGCTATTCTGCCCAGGTCAAAACATTTATATCTATGAACAACATTAAAACCATTAGGTAAACTTATTTTTTGTTAATCAGTATATCTCACATTGTATATGTTCCATTGATTGTAGGATCATACAAATAATGGAAACTTTTTGTAATAGATTGTCCCTGAAGATGGCCGAATTGGCCGAAACGTTGGACGTGTAAATGAAATAAATGTTTTGAGACTATAATTTGGATAGTGTTTTTGAATTATTTAGTATTAAGTAATATTGTTTACTTACTTTTTATTTGCTGCAAATCGTTTTTTACTGCTTTAAAATCCAGTCTGTGGCAATAGCTTTGTGTGGCAAGGAGGAATGTAGTTGCTTGATGTTTTAACTTCCGACGTCCGCCGGGTTTGACACAACGTTTGAATGTTTAACAGACATTTTTGTGCGTATCATTATTAACTAGCTATATTTAGTTCTATGTAGCTCTAATCCATTCCTAAATGCATTATCAATCGGCACTGAAAATTGAAATAAATTTTCTTTTACACAATATGGGCAACTTCTGGGAAAATCAAACATTCTGCCAATTTTAATTATCATTTATTTATCCATTGGATGACGTTTCGTAATTTTTTTTGTCCATTTTCAATCCTAATTTCTAATATAAACGCTTCTATAAGTGTCAATACATTGTATTTCGTCAAGTTATTAATTCTTGTCATTATAATTGATATATCTTCAGTATTTCTTTTTATTCCAGTTCCCGAATTGAATAAATACAAGATACTTGAAGTTTTAAGGATGCTTGATTTTTACAGAAATTGGTATACAGAAGAATATATGTTCATTAGAAAATAGTTTTGGCCATCATATTGAATTTTTATATGCGATTGTCGGTTATTATTCTATGATAAACATTATTTAATCAAAAGTTGCACGACATTTGATGTTGAGACGTTTTTTTCCATGGTTGGCAGTTGATTTTCTTATTATTGTGGCCTAGACAGTGCCTACAGTGGTAGACAAGTCGATTGAGCGGTGCCCGCCCTCAGTGTGTGTTGGCTGTTTACCCTCATTCCACTTGATTAGTTTCGACGCCTTTATATTTGTTTACTAGTCTCATCTCGTCTCGTCTGTAAATATTTAAAAGTAACTTATTAGAAGCCTTGATGTTAAACCTAGATGGAACTGTAGATGATAAATATAAAGTTAACATCACTCCGTAAACTATTTATGACCGTCTTACACTTTGTTTGCTGTAATCTGTTCCTTAATTTTCCTTTTTAAATTGTTGATAATAAGTATTTACAGGTTAAAATCAATTCATTTTATAATTATTAAGAAAAATAAATCAAAATATTTCAAATATAAAGTTACTTGGTTAAAATGGTTAAGTTGTATAAAAATATTATTTATTTTTTAGTGTGTTCAATCAAATAAAAGTTTTCAAGAACTCACTTTTTTTTTTTTTTTTTTTTTTTTGTAAAATAAAATTTTAGAAAAAAAGATTGTATCAAACCAGATAAAAGCGTATATATAAAAAAAAAAAGTTAATTTTTAAAATATAATTAATTGGTCGGTTTCTGTTTCGGTTGATATAAGGTGACTGAGTATTTAAAAATTAAAATTTTATACTAAATTAAAAACTTCTACTCGCTATAGGTAAATGTTTTAAAGTAAGATAAGCCGAGGTGTTATGATGGGATATGGGAAGGTCCAGGATATGGCTGCCAAAAGGCAATCCAAGGTATCCTTAACACCCAGCTATACATATAGCATACCTCCTATATGTACGTACCAAATACCCACTAACATCATTACAGGAGGGTATGAAAAAAAAAAAACATGGGATATGGCAGAGCACGGTTCCCTTAGTCGACGTCCTCGACTAGGGAAGGCTTTAGACTCTTCAAGTCTGAGGTCTAAATTTTCACCATCCACCAGCGGAACGGCACCTCCTCGATCCAATAATCCACTAGCGTAAGCCAACCAAGGTACAACCTTCATTGGACCCTTCACCTAACCTTATAATGCCAAAAGGCAATCTAAGGTATCCTTCACACCCAGCTATACATATAGCATACCTCCTACCGCGTACCAAATACCCATTAAAATCTTTACAGGAGGGTACGAAAAAAAAAAAAAATGGGATATCGATCGACCCTAGGACGTTTCGACCTCCTCCGATCATCAAAGAAATACTGCGGACTATTGGCATTAATAGATGTTTTTCTAAGGCCTCCCAGAAAGAGTCCCCACTATACCTTGAAACGGAAGAGGAACATGAGAAGCCTATCTAGCTCCTACTTTTGTTCTAATCATTCCATGACTGATGATTTGATAATTTTTTTTACCGTCACGTTAGGTATTGTAAGTTTATCTTTCTTTTTGCTAATTGTTCAGCTTTTTCATTACCTAATGACCCATAGTATGCCTGTAAAACGACTTATATACCTTCTTCAATCAATTCCTGATACATATTAACTCGATTTGTAGAAGAGCCGAGAAAACATCAGAATTGATTATTATGGCAACCAGGGAATCAATTATGACAAGGGCATTATGTTGTTTGGTATTTTTCATCGATTAAAAGAGAAGAAAATGCTCTTCAAAGTTACCGTCTAGAACACGTGTTACCATACCGGTCTCTATAACTTAAGCCTAACGTAAGCATCTATTTAACCAGTATATTTTTATTGTACATTTTATTTCATCTGAAATCCCAACCATGTTCTCCTTGATTTATTTTTCATTGTTTTGTTATAGAATAAACTTTATAATACTTATTAGTCTTCAGTCTTTCCTCATACCAAAAATGTGAAACTTTCCACTTTTTTTTTTTTTATTTAATTTATTCTTTTGCGCCCCCCCCCCCAAAAAAAAAAACTATGCTCTAATAAATTCTCAGTATCTGGTGGTAAAAGCATCAATTAGACTAGAAATATTATGGCATACATGTTTGTAATAAAGTTTAAAAAAAACATATTTCAGTCTGAAAATAGAATAAAATTATAAATAATAATAAAACGGAAACTATTCTGACAATAAACATTCTAGTTAAACAAGTGCCTAAAATGTAGCGACATTTGTTTCATAATTATTAATAATGTTAACATGATTAATAGATAATGAACTCTCGAGCAAATGAGTATCATTATAAAATAAATATATATGAGAGATATTGTTTGTTCTAATATTTCATATTTTTCCTCGATATAAAACATTTAATTTATTTCAAAATAACTTCATTAACTTTGTAAATAGCGTTTGAATCCTTTTATTTGATTTAAGGGAAATTAGATTCTAGTCCATTTTCCCATAGTGATCCTTATTTTGTGATGTCAAAAGATTAAAATATACAATGGAAAATACAACCTGTACCTGACAAGCCTTTGGTGAATTTTTTTTTGACATTCGGTTAATTTAACTGAAATTCTATATTTTATAATTATGTTCAGTTTAATCTGACCTTACTAAACAGTGTATTGAATATTGTCATTGCATGGGGTAAACTTTTTTAAGAAACTGTTATTTTTTAATGTTATTTAAGTCAGTTAAAATTAAACACTGTATGAAAGAAGCCACGTTTGATTGACTTCTTGAAATTAATATTCGGACATCCTCGCAGCCACTACGAATGATCGAAGAATGAAATCCTGGAATACTAATTTCCAATACCCCTCAACATCTCGTTATGTGTTGATATTAAAGGTAATAAAACTGTTAGACCTGAAGAAAACGAAGCTATTTAAAGACAGTTATTCCAGACAGTACAGTGCTAGTTATTTGTAGTTAATGTTGTTACTGCTATTGTATTTATTATTTATTTTTTTGTTTATATTTGTAGCTTATGTTGCTGATTGTTCAAAAACTCAGTATTTTGAATACTTTAACAAAAGTCAAATTTGTTAATATTTTTTATTGTTTATTAAGAATTGAGAATCCTTTTTAAAATTCAGTGAACTTTGAAAATATCCGATTGAAAACATTTTTGTTATTTTTAGGATGATAAAACTTAAGAATTTGCTTAAATATATAGAGATGGGTTAGTGAGGAAACACCAAATGAAACTTTGACATTATCTACCGAAAGGGGTGGAATGGGCGGGGCATGAATCTCAAAGGATCCCAGCAGGCCGCCTGCTCAACAACGTGGGAGGCCTTTATACACAGATAGAGAGGCAGAATAAATAACATACTACATCCTTCTGATAAATGCAGAAAATGGAAGACATGGAAATGGAAGCGACTTAAAACCAGATTTATTTATATATATACACATGTGTGTGTATAAAATATTTAGTCTCTAACTTGATTTAAATTAAATTTGAGATGAGTTATTGTCCTTAAACTTGTTTTGGTTCGGTGTTATTTTTTTGCTCTTCAATCTTTTTTTTACTTAACTCTAAGCTCTAGATCAGACATTGGATATTGATGGTTTGTTAAAATTTAAAAAAATCACTTCCTACCATAACCCAAAGCTTCTACATAAACAAAAGAAATGTAATACTTCAAAATGTATAGACTAAACACACTTGAACCAAGCATATTTAGCTAATTCGTGTGCTATCTCAGAAACAGTTCACTTTTTGAGCTTGACAAAAACGGGGATAATATGAACATCCTTGGGTATTGATGACTGTGACGAAATATTTAATACCCAATTTTGACGGTCTCGATCCGCTGACTTACCACTACCAGAATTCTGAAACCTCTGGTAGCTCAGAGGTCTGAACCAAAATTTTTGAAAGACTTTTATTGAAGTTCCAGCAGGAATTTAAGAATTGAATTGGGATTGGTCACTTCTCCATGAAATTCTCTTTCATTTGATATCTCATTCGTCACAATTCATCGCCGCTCAGAGCCGGAAAAGGGAGCTCCGTAATATAAATATATGATGTTATTGACATGTGATCTACGTTTTTTCCATCTTACCTCTCCTATTTTATTGCCAAAACTTGACCAGTACATGTTTTGTTTTTAATTATTTTCTTCCATTTAATAATTTTCTCCAGTTTCTGGTGGTATATATAACTATATTCAATTTTTGATGGTATTACTAATAGCATCTTTTCCTGATAATATAACTAAATAGCATCAGTTTTGGCTACTAAGGTGCTATGAGTCGCTCATTCCGAACTCGTTTCGGCCGAACAACGGATCCTTTTCCCACTTACGGCGAACCAACAGTCCCCCCATACTGATTTTTTTGGACAAGTCTTTAAATATATTTTTACTGCATTTATTGACTCCCAAAGATTTTAGACCGGAATGACAGTTTACGATACCCTTAATGACTATAAGATGAATAAGATCTATTTTATAAAAATTGACAGAATGAGTTTCGTTCTAGGTCAGAAGTAATCGAATATAAGAAGAACAAATTCTCGAGCAGTCAATTCCGGTAAGGAAAGTATCAAATCACATTACTGCCCACGTGATGTATCGGTCCGAGAGCTCAATCGATTCCTTAACACAAAATCAAATTACAGGACTGAATTGATTGGTTCGCTGAGTGGAATAAAATGCAGTTCTTGAGTAATTGACATTTATCTCTCCTATAAAGGTCACATATCGAGTGTAATTACTGCCAATTAGAGCTTTTTTTGGACGTTATAGTCATCGGAATGTAGAATCTCTCCTTATCATTCTCTCGAAATTGTGTTTATTACTATGGGAATAATTATTATAAAACTTTGTGTTATAAAACATTTTTTTGTAATTAATTTTATTATTAATTAATATTTGCCTCACCTTCAATGCTCTGGTTGGGATTGGTTGAGATTTCCTATTCAAGTATGCTGAGACTTTTTATTAAAGGTTACAATGATATTTTTAATGAAATGATTTTGCTTTGTTTATTGACCTTAACGTGCTTACCAAATAGGATAGGTTATCCTAGGATTAATTAACTTATTCTAGGCGAAGTAAGAGAGTTAAAATATGTTTGGTGGGCCCATGAACGAAATTAAATTCAAACTTTATTGGCCGGATTTTAGTCTAGTTCTATGGTATTTGTAGGTGATTTATTTTTCATGCTATGGTGGAGTTAATTTTTTTCTTTATTTCTTGAGGAAATTGGAGGTCACAAAGGTGAAATTCCTTTTGATTTTCCTTTCTGATCCATTGTTAACCCGGCTGTTTGAACTTGATTAAAATTAAAATTTATTTGCCTAAAAATTGGTTTGGGATATAGTATCGCTATACGTTCTAGTTTTTAACTTCGTTCCTTAAACCTTTCTGACATACCTGAAAAGAAGATGGACTTGAGACCTTCTTTTAACACGGAACTCCCATTGGAGTGTAACCAGTGCGCATTACTTTATTAGTCATCATTATACCAATTCCATTTTTCAGTTTAGCATATTGGGTTGACACCATGTTGAATGTCTGAGAGAACGCTATAAAGTACCATACAAACTTTAAAAATATTTACTAGACATCATTGAGTGGTGGTATAATTTTAGACAAATTTATTTTGTTGGTACTATTATAAGATTTTATGAATGATTGATACTTTGTTTTAATTATATTAAATCACTACTTAGTATATTAACTCAGCAAATTTGTAAAATTTCGCTGCATGACTTAACCTTTAACCTTAGAGAATATCGATCTAACACCAAGGCGATGGTGGTTCCTACACGCAATTCGGCTGCCAATGCCTCGAATCTCAACACCGCCCTACCACCTACCTCACTTTTCAATGCTTATTATAAACTTTGCTTTGTAGATATTGTCTCTATTAGCCCAAGAGCGCGGGGAAAAAATGAATTATTTCACCTCAATGTTTTAATACTTTAATGAAAAATATATATAATTTCTTACAATGCTATGTCTATTGACTAAAAACGTCAATAGAACATCATTCATAGTGCAGTAAGTTTTCTAAGATATTTACCTTAATAAAGCTGTTCATGTTCAATAGTTTTCGAGATACAGTTTAAAAAACAAAACATATTTTTTTATAAATAACCAAAAATCAATATTTTGTGAATTTATTTTGATAAATATCATTATGTATATTAGCTCCCAATTGAGAAGTAGTAGCAGGAGTTGAAGTAGCAGTTTCCATAATGTTCGCCAAAATGTTTTCACATATATTGATTTTTCGTTGTTCGGAAAACAACTTTTTGTTTATAAAAAAAGAGCTATTAAACTTACCCATGGCTTTTAGCACTCAAATCAAAGCTAGTTAAACTTACTATAATGTTTATCATTGATCAACTATTGATTTTCCGTTATTTGAAAAAAAAATTGCTTTTGAAAAAACTTATTTTGAAAACTATTGAATTTAGAGAGCTGGATTAGAACTCATATTTTAGAACATGTACTCTACTTTAAATAATGTCTTATTAAGTTTTTTTTTTTTTTTTAGTATCATTGGTAGTTTTAATGATATTGAGTTCCGAATGAAAAATAAGCAAAAATATAGGTTTTTCGGGAATAAAAGAAACTTCAAGGGGCGTGCACCTTAAATACTTATATTTTAAAATAATTATATATTTAAGCTAATAATTTAATTTAAATTGACTTTTATTGTACCTTTGTATAGTCTTTGTAAAAATTGAACCTTTTTTATTAAACAAAAAATAATACACAATTTTTTCGTTACTTGGAAGAACTCAAAAATGAAGTTCAGTCACTTGTGAAAAAGCTGCCATTTTTTTATTTACCCTGGCCATAGTTGGCAGAGTCATAAATTTTCACTATTAACTGTTTAAGTAACAACGTTTTCATTAAAGTAATCAAAATTTGGGTAAAATAAATCAATTTTTATACTGTTGAGTTCCTAGACTATATTAACTAAATAGCTATTTTGGGATAGGAATGGGCTAGGATTTAATCCTTGGGTTGAAAAAAAACAATGCAATTAGTAATTATCATTAATATGGCTGTCACAGAATAAATTGATTAGTTGTTACGTAATAGTAACAACTAATCAAGAGTTGCAGTATTAGAGTGCTCTGTGCTGTATTACGATTTGATGTTATATAGTATGAGTTCTGTTACAGTACCATACCAGCAATATTGGGTTATGTTGAGCCTAGGCATATCTGCCATCGATCAACCCAAGCGTGAGATGAGTTCTTAAAAAGAAATAGTTAATCTCGAGTGGCCTCTTGGGATTTCCAAGGCTGTCGGCATGGTGAGAACCAAATAAACTTAGCTTGAACACCGACTCTAGGTGACTATATGTAGGTTGAAAATCTTATTTTTTTCATTCCTGTTTTTGTCAAAAGGATTCGATTAATATCGTGATATTCACACCTTCTCTCAGAATATGAATTTAATGTAGATATATTGTTTGTAACTTATCTCTAGTAATTAGTAATATATTCGAATTTTCATGACAAAATTGTTTCGGAAATTCTTGTTAATATTGGGATTGTCAAAAAAAAAAAAACTATATCACTGTGCCAGCTCGTTATGAATTATTAATTTTAACTAACTATGATTACTGTTTCCTTGGCAGTTCTTTTTCGCTATTAATACTCTCTTGTTTTTCCGTTACTTCACGATGAAAGTGTAAAAAATTAGCTTGAAAATAAGTTTTAGGAATGTAGAAAAATAATATTGTTGATGGTCATATATAAAATCAAGAATGGCATTAAGCGGGGTAGGAAAAAAACGAGTTATTCTCTCAAGTGACTTCTTTAATACTGAGAACTTGAGTTTTGCAATTTGAACTTTCAAAAAGAAGGTTGCTACTTACTTTCAACTCAAAATTACAAGGCTGGTAATACCTTGACTCGAAGATTTCGTAAAGCTTATGTAATGGAGGAACGTAAATTACATAGTGATGTAACCTAAAAAACTAATAAAATAGTTTATATAATAAATATTTATGATTACCTTTATTCCAAGTGTGAAAATTTGAGATTTGAGCCGGTGAGAGTAGGAAATGTTTATAATGTCGAAATATCAAGCTAGAAGTGAAGACTTGAATTGAATGGATTTTTCAGTTTTAATTGAATCCTAATGGTTTGGGAGATTAAAATGATTTTAGTATAATTCAAGTTCATTTTTTTTAAGTTTATTATATGTATGAGGGGTTTTATTTACCAAACGTTACTAATAGAAAACCATTATCAAAAAATAGATATGGAAACATTTTTATTGAAAATGTTGTTTTGTAACACCCATTCGAGAGAGAAAAGTTTGTAAAAAAAAATATATAAATAAATAAAGGAAAAATTCTTTGAAGCAGAAGTTTAACTTGTAAAAAAAAAAACTTTATTTATGTTTTTTTGACTTTTGACGGTATGCTCCTCCGTTGTATATGATGCTATTCTTTTTGATTTTTGATGAATTTTCATTGCGGTTTAATTTTTTTTTTTTTAACCTAATGAATTGAGCCCTAAAGGTCCAATACAACCCTTCCCTGCCCTTGGAGACATAGTGGTTTAGCAGGGAAGAGCAGATCGGGGGCGGTACGGGGAAGAGAACCTGCTGCTATCGCTCAACCTGATACACAACCTTATCTTGTTGAAATGTTTTGCACTCCTTTTCACCTCTGACCCAGTTTCTCTTCAATGGAATTCTGTCAAAATTTTTTACTGCTGTTTTTTCCTACAGTCTCAATGTTTTAAGTCAATATTAAATTCACAAACCTATCACTCCTTATTTTAAATTTACTCATTCGTTATTTATTAAGCTTATGTTTTTTAATATTGTTTGGAATTTAAAACTAACTAGAGAAAAATTTTTGTACATATGTATTTCGTTAGTTGTTGAAAAGTATTTTATACCTTCATAAGTTCAGTTCCTATATTTATCGATCTGAATATTATTTACTGAATTATATTCATTGAATACATTGCTCATCTAAATAATAATAATTTACCATGAATGACTTTTTCCATTGAAAGATGGAATAATATTTAATTATATTCATAATATTTAGTAGCTTTTTAGATTTTCTACAATAAATTAAATTCTGTTAAACGATTTTATATTAATCCTTCCAGTATTGCAAAAAACTAACCAGAAAATATTCGAACTTTTTTTATCTTTTAATGAATTTCATTAACTAATTATTAAACACTAAAATGTACAGAATAAATATTAAGATTAATAATAGAAAAATTACAATTATTTCTAACTGAGTTTTCTACCGCTGTAATAACAACTAGAACTAACTCGTACAAGGTTTGTAATAATACTGAGCGAGAAAGAAATAGAGAAAGGTGTGGTTATTGTTTTGCTTTTGCATATTATCTACCTGTTTTGCATATTATCTATTTATTTATAGCGTTGTTAATTGTGTCTTATGTATTTATGAGCTTGGAGTAACTTGAATTTAAATGCTTTAAGTCCGATTTTATGGTAATAGTCGAATACTTGTATTTTTCTATACTCAAAATTCAAAAATATATATCATTAACAATTTATCAATATTAAATTCCTTAATCATGAATTAAAAGATTATGAATATATTTTATTGCATTAGAAATCCTGTCTAAATTATAATTTCATTTTTTATACAGCTGATGATCGTGAAAATTTCGAACTAGAACCATTACATTATTTTTAAAATCATATTTTTACTCTATTTCCAAAAAATTGCTATTTATCTCTATCGGTTAAATAATTACTACAATCTCAGTTATTATCTTTGAAAAAGCGAACTGAACACTGTATTTGTATATTGTACGTATATCATTGAAGTTCACTAATTCGAAATAGATCAAATTTGACGTGTAACATTACCATTCTAAACCCCTCTTATTACTCATACTAATGTAAATTAATTTGTTTCTATCTTGATTTCCATTCGAACCTCGATAATCTTCCGTAGCATCTTAAAAAAAAAATGATTTCGGAACACAAATGTTGTTACTTAAATGTGGCTTCTGTCATGTTTTATTATAAAATTGCTCATTTACTTTCTTATTTATTTTCGTAATAAAGTTTCAAACCTCTATAAATAAATTTTAAAAATGTATTTGACAAGTCTTGCGGGAGCACGGTAGCTACGGGGTAAAGCACGTGGCTACTAACTCTACGGACACGAGTTCGAATCCGGCTGGGCAGAAAATTATTTTTCATTACACTGCAGCCGTCAACTCCTGTGGGTTCTGGAGCCCTCCTGAGGTAATTAATTAATTAGGTAAAAATCTGGCGGTCGAGGGTGATACTAACTAAATCACCTCCTTGCACAACCGTTGGTCACGGTTAATAAAAAACAAAAATAAAACAAACCTCGTTTATTTTATTTTCCTAAGCTTATCTAGAGTAAGGCTTACTATTATTATTTCGTTTGTTTTGTTGAAAATCCCCGTTTCTGTTACTTTATAAATCACCAAGTATAAATACTGATTAAAAAGTCTTAAAACTTTCCTCTGTGGCTTATTTACGTATTTACGTCTTTACTCTTTCGTGAAACACTACTAGGATTTAGGAAGGGTGTAGTGTATATAGCGAGACCCCGTGACTGCGGTAGACCGAAGAAGCTGCTGGTGGGAAGAAAGGTGGTTCCGACGAAAGTGATGGGGTCATGGCCAGGCTACTATCTGACCCTGCTCTAGGATCTGTTACGATTCCCCTCCTGAATTGTAATTCATTTCTAATTCATCATTATAATTTATACAAATATCCCTTATTATATCGCTGCTTTGAATAATAAATATTGACACAATTTAAAAGTGATTTTATTTATATTTTGTATTGAACAATATATATAACTATATATTCCGAAGATAGTATCATAGATGGGAGCTACTTTCTCTTTTTGAGTACCCGTACATAATGTCCCTACTTTTCACAAAGTAATCACACTCAACAGTTCTAACTTAGGAATGTGTATGATACAAACTAAATATTTTTTTTTTCACTCACTCTGTTTTTATCCGATCTAGATTATTTTTATTTCATCCAAGCTCCTACCATTTAGTTGAAACATTCTTGATCCCCAACTGAGTTTTTTAGGGCTAAGTTTCTAACCTCCTATGGAACTTGTTACAGAGCTGCAAACATGTCATTGTCATCTAAATTTAATCACGTTAAAATGGCCCACATATGCAAAATTTAAGAAAATGATTTTCAGCGTAAATAGATTCTTTGAGAGATGCTTATTCTTCAAAAAAGATCTTTCAAACAATATTAAAATCGTGGTGTTTCCGTTATAATTAATGTGAATTAGAAAGCAAACAAAAAATAAGAACTTTATTTCTCTCCATTGTATACTTCATTTCTTGAATTTTATCTAGTGGTTTAGGGTAGCATAACGAATTCAGACAAGCAAATATCCTTTTTTATATTTTTGGGAAGGGGGAAGGGAGAGTTCCATTTTGCCAGTTCTGACCATGAATTATTTGTGACGATTTTGTTTTTTAATAGTTCTTTTTTGCAGTTCTTATATCTGTGGCTCCGAGCAACAACAACCAACTTCCTAATTATAAATTCAAGAAAATGAATCTGAAAAACATAAATTATAGGTTAATTATAGGAAGATGATTATATGTTGTGGTGTACGAAATAAAGTTTAATTTTTGACAAAGATCGTTACATAAAAAACATAGAAACCATAAAAAATCTTGGAGGAAGGAGTACAATGGAGGGGGTAAGCTGGCTGGAACAGTTAAGCCAAACAGGCGGGCCTTAAGATGAACTCCAGGAGCATTGTAAAGGAGTAGGAGCCAGCCACCTGCCGCCTGTTTCAGTTTAGATTAAAATGGCGGACATTCCTATTTACGTCAACTTAAACTTGAGCTCCGGGGGCGTGGCCAACCCCCCACTTTTAGGCCTTACATTTACTTTAAAGAAGATTAGGATATGCCACCCGTTAAAATGGACAGTTGTTTTTGCTCGAAGCCACTGTTGTTTATATGAACTAATTGAGTTTTTAAATAAATTCCATTTTACTGTTTTGTCTCATTTTATGTGTTTAGTATTGTTATGATCTAATTTTATCGGTAATTAACAATTCATAATTCGCAGCACCAATAGATAGATCTATTTGGTATTCTCTGGCTCATGGTAATGGTATTGGGTAAGGGTTCTAGTTATTGAAATGAATCAGTTATTGAACCCTCAGCTTACAACTGGCGCCAATTTTGAAACAATTGTTGACCCTATACTCTTAATATTTAAAAACAAAGTTTGATCAGTCAATAATTGGTGCACTTATCCTAGAGTAAAAAATAGTACGTTGAGGTAGTAATTGCAATATTATACTAAATACCAACTAAAATCTATACTGGAGGATAAGAAAGAAAACAAAAAAACATAAAGTATATTTATTTTCTCGAGACGTTGCCTATCAGGAAAATAATTGTTTATTTCGCCAACTAGGGATAGGGTTTTCTATCCTAAAAGAACAACATCTTGATTAAACAATAAAGTAGTATAAGTGTTACTTGCTTAATTTAATAGTGTGATTCGATTGGAAAGCATTTAGAAGAGCTAAGACAAGTTAAGAAACTTGTCGGGAACAAAAGTAAATATAAAATAAAAAGTGGCCCAGGCGCCAGTTTATAGCTCCCTATTATCCTAACCTAATAGAAACTTACCGCGCTGTTGCCACTTCTCACTCTCTTAAGTAATATAATTCAGAGTTGAAATGGTCATTTAGTGGATAATTATTGTAATTTCAACTCTATTTATTTTTAAAAGTAAATTTCGGCCTTTCATCCAACGTAATAATTATGAAAACATCAACATGATTGAAAGTGGTAACACTGAATCTAAGTACAAGATTCTCTTGTTTCTTTAGCAAGTATCTTCTCTAAAAGTTTTTTCTTAGTTGTGCTAAGTCAGAATATTTTTCAAGAGTATTGTTTTTGTATAGATAATTTTTCTGTATGTTAAACAGATAAGTAACATTTTGGAACAAACAACTTTTGATAGAAGTAAAAATAATAAATAAATAAATGAGAAAAAAATTGCATGTGACATATAAGAATTTAAGAAATACAAGATTCATTTTAATGTATATATATATATATATATATATTCCTTGTAATACCCAATTAAAGACACATACAGAGTAATAATTGTATATTAACACTACTAGTAACAGAACATGGTATCAATAAACAATATCTAAAACAGTTTTTGCCATGTAGATGGATAAATAACCAGTTTAAACGTTCACTTTATGATTGTAAAGTATCTGATATAAAAATGATGTAACTACCCTGAGATTAAAAAAAAAAGTGCTAGCGTTAAATTAGAAAAACTTATTTATTTATTTATTATTGTTAACTTTTTCATTTATTATTGTTCACTATTTGTATAATATTCTATTTTATTAGCTTTCGGAATTTGTAATTTTAAGTTCTTTATTTGTAAATAAGCTTGACTAAATATTTATTACTTTTTATTTTTTCAGGTAAGTAAAGCTGAAATGCTGAGCTTAATTAAACAAGGTATTTAATAGAAATTTATTTTTACATATATTAATTAAATTACTTCCATGAATAATTATTTCAATTTATAATTAAAGTCGTTCTGGGTTCATTCATTCATTGAACAAATGAAAAAAAAAGTCCAGTAATAAACTAAAACACCAAGTATATTTTCCTCTGCATTGGTATTGAGTAAATTATGACATATACTTCGTCATTTCAGAATAACAATTATGTGATGAGCCACTTTTGAAAATTCATGATTCATAAATTCCTGCGCATGTGTAAGCGAAAGTAGGGGATGGAATTTGATAAAATTAATACTTTAAATTAATAATAAACTTTTTTCCATCAGTCGAACAATTTTCTAAACATAGCTAAATCAAAAACAATAGGTTGCGCACCCGTAAGTGAAATTAGGGTTTGGAATCAATATTCAATTTGTTTCATTCAATTTCAATTATTCAAATTGTTATGAATCCAAGGGTAAACTATCTTTACATAAAACTTCAGGGAGGTGTGATTATCTAGCTTATAGATAGATTATATATGCTTATAATAAACAGGGATTACGTTTGCAACGTTTCCCATTGGCCTCAATGATTTTCAATTACCTATCGATTACCTCTTGAATGAAGGAACATGCTATTCATACCATTTATCTTATCTTTAGTTGATTCAAATGATATTTAAATCCAAAATATCAAGTTTCGGAATTGGTTATCCAAATACCTTAAAAATATATATATATATTTATTATCAACTTAATTCATGTTCAAATTTTCTTTCATTTAAATCAATTTTGAGTTGACCAAAACTTTAAAACAACCAACAGCATCAAAACAATTGTAGGAGGGGTGGGAAAAAATGTTTATCCCTCCAAAAGGCATTATAATGCATTAAGTATTTTAATCTGTGAGGAAAATGTTGGACCTCCTGAGAGGCACTTTTTTAATACCAAGTCAAATCCACATACAAATTTTCAACCATGGAACTCAATTTGAAGGGGCTTAAAACCTTTAAAAGTTCCTCTGGTAAAGATGTTTTTCCCTCCTTTCAAACGCCGTTATTAATTAATACTGAAGAAAAGTATAATAATTATGTTTTTGTAGTGATTAAATATACATTTTCAAATTTTCGAAATAGGGTTTATTTTATTCATTTGTTATTAAAATAGCAGAAAATATTTAAGAAAGAATTTATAACTTTATTCTAAGAATTCAGAGGGTAATTTATTCTAAGAATGCAAGAAAAATACAATTTTTGTTTATAATTTATTACTTTAATAATTATAATTATGAAATAATTAAAAAAATATCTATTTTATTATATAAATTATATATTAAAAAATTAATCATATTTAAGTAGGGGAAAGGTTATAAATTAAATAGCTTATTTCTATGAAGAGATGGAGGCTATATTACATTTCAGGGAAAGAACTCCTTTTCGCCTTGTCTATGGTCGAGTCCTGGTTCTCCAGCCTTAGTTCTTATTCGGATGGTTTTCTTTTCAGCCCCTTAACCCAATTTACCCCTTCTCTATGACTACACTCAAGAATCCATTCAATGAAATGG
Organism: Halyomorpha halys; assembly: GCF_000696795.3. NCBI lineage: Eukaryota > Metazoa > Arthropoda > Insecta > Hemiptera > Pentatomidae > Halyomorpha > Halyomorpha halys. The sequence continues at coordinate 654,678 of NW_027115162.1, read as the reverse complement.
CTTTGAAGGTAAAGAGGACTCAGCGAAACAATATCCCAGTTCAAGTAGCTTTAGAACCGAGATGAAATTAAAGCTCCTTCCGAGGCAATGAATAAAGCATTGCATCTCGGGCTAATTACAGTGTAATAAAGTATTTTGTTATCAAATTTAATTGGTTTGTTTTCCATTTCATTCAATGTGTCAAATTCATCTATTTTACTTCGTTGATCAGGAATGCGTGAATAATTGTTTAATTACATTTCTTATTTTTATGCTTATGTTATACATTTTTATTGTTGAATTTCATGTAAGGAGGTAGTTGTGTAACTTCCTTCTCTAAGCCAGCCCTAATTCGTCCCAGTCATGTTTACCTTTATAGTTAAGCGCTCAGTTCTCCTACGCCGCTCCCGAACAAAAAATTATTGGGTAATAAATCCTCGGCGTTAGTTTGTCTCAGTTGTTTATAGGATACTCCTCATCCAGCTTATACCATACTAGGATACTGAACCATTTCATCGCTTACTCTAAAAGAATGTTTGGCCTCCGTGTTGTAAGTAACCAAGGGTAGTATCTATAAATCATACTCATAAATTAAATGATTATCGGAAAGAGGATGTTTTTATACCTGTCTGAGAGAAGATAATTTTAGTGAGAGCACAGGTTCTTAGGCTCAATACTAATATTATTTAAGTTTTGAATGCTTTAGTAATATTCAAAGAAAAAAATCTTTGTGAATATACGGTATTCAATAGAAAAAGAACAGTTTTATGAAGTTAACGTTTCCTGATGAAATGTAATACATATTAACCAATACCTTGGCACTGACCGAAATAACCAATTACTTATTATTTGTTTATGTGTACCACTCAGAAATCCTAAAAATCAAAAGTATTGATATCTGACCAACAATCGATTGTTCGAATTCTTATCTAACTTTGGTACCACCGTTCACAAAAATAAAACGCCAACTTAAATTTGAAAAGTGAAAATTAAGTTGGTGATCTAACGAACTTTGCTAGTATTAAGAAACAACATATATTCACAGCTTTGTTTTTATAGTTTTCCGTTTTATTTTTTAAATAATAAAGTTATTCTCCTTGTTTTTAACTCATGAGACCGGTTCCAAATTCATGTTCAAAAACTGCTACCGAATTTCATTAAACAATTATAATATTTAATTAGTGAGTGTAAATTTTTATATAAAATCTTCAGAAGTGGAACAGTGACAATTTTTTTCCTAATACTGTTTATTTAAACAAAAATAAAGGATTTTTTTCTTTTTATTCGCTAGTTTTTAAGAAGAGAATTAATAAAAACATTAAAATGCAAAACGTTCAACTAGACAAACTTTTTTCCTGTATGTAAACTAGATTATTTAATTGAAATAAAGTAACCATTGCTAACTCTTTTGCAAAAAATAACAAGAAAAGATTTTCAAGGGGCATTCCACCAATACTCAGCACACTTTTGAACCATACCATCTCAGGTTTTCTTTGCACAGATGTACGGCTATGAACTTAGAAAATGTGGAAATTTCATTTTGGATTTTGCTGCAGAAGCTTCCCTAATTTAGCTAGAGCTATGGGATGGGTGTCATTTGACAGTATATTCCATGCCCTTAATATAATATTCAACACTATATAGCTTAAAATAAGCTAACATTTTTCAATACTTCAAGAAAATTTTAATTTTTCAAAAAATACATATTTTCAAATTCCTCCAGTAAATCGTGTTGATGTAAACAACTGGGCAAAATATAAATGTGGTGCGTGAGTGGCTTCAATATTAAAATAAAATAAAAATTTTGCTCCACTCTCGTAAGTTTCACTCCTCATTCATATTAATTACAGCATATGAAAAACTTCAAAAAAATAAAACAAACATAACCTAGGCGTGAATAATGATTCAGGTAATAAGCCAAGCGATATATCAGAATATTGTTATATTTTCGCAAGCTTCTGCTTTTTACAATATTTATAAAATTTCACAATTATTTTCAATGTGGTTTTGGGAATGGACGCAAGGTATTAGTGGTTTTATTTGATAGACCCTCAAGTAAATAATTTAATAATAAATTGTTCAAAATATGTTTTTTTTTTCTTAAAGTGGAATAGGAATAACCTAGGACAGAAAACTTCATATTTTTAATGTTTCTTATTCAGACAAAGTCTGTAATTTATCGTCTTTCATAAAGTTGATATGATGTACCACAGGTTAACGGAGTTTTTTAAATCTGTGATTGGTTACACTACCCCTTACATTGCCGAATACCCTACCCGCATAACAGTAGTGTAGGGTATTCAAGGAAGTCGCAATTGCTGAGTATTCCAATGAAGGCAAAATTACATCTGTATTATTTTGTTCCTGTTAATATACATTCAATAAATTTATTCGAACCACATTTATTTTTTAAGGATAATTACTGTTTAACTTACTAATAGCATTAAATGTAACCGAATACAGTTCTGTTATGAGAGTCTTCTACGAGCGATCCACGTATTGTTTTTCTTTTTTTGTTCTGTTGTATCTACCGTTCTTTGTTATTATTTTGTCGCCTGGTCCACCTTTGTCTTTCTTGGCCTACTGTTTTGTTTGCTCTGTATGTGTAATTCTGAGAACTATTTTTTTTTTATTCTATCCGGTTCATAGTATCCTTTTTATTAAAAAATCTGTATTCTATTTTAAACATTTTCGGGGTTAAATTTAGATTGATATGAGGTAATAATTTATTTGTTTGTTTTACATAATAATTAAATATAATTAATAAGGTCCTAGGAGTCATGGATATTTGGCCCATTTATTTTATTTTTTTAAAATTATAGATAAGGAAAAACGAATAAAACTCAATTTTCAAGTCTTACTGCTTAAAGATACGTTGAATAAAAAAATCGAATAAAGTTACAGGTTGCTCGACGATGATCCTCAGAATTCATCATAGGTCGTCCGCTTTTTTTTTCCGAAATAGTTGTTGATTGTATGTTTTCTACGACTATATGTTGGTGATTGATTAGATAGAGGAAACACAATAACAATGAAATACGATAAATAAAAACTAATATGTATAATAATAATAAATATATATTAATTCATTGTAAATAAGCATTGGAGAAAAAATTTTTTTTTCACTCCGATTCGCAATTTTCTGTTGGAATCGGTTTATTGATGTATACTTATTTTCATATCATATGTGTTATAACATGAAATTATATATGTGGGATTGTTGTCGAAAATGGTTTTGTTTTTGAATATCGTTAGAAATGCCCGCTAAATTCATTAATTAGTTTCAAGAGCATAGATTACTCTTCCAGCTTATTGCTGAAAGCCTGGTTGTTATGGAAAATCAGAAAACTGAAGGGGGAGGGACTAGAGGAAGAAAATTGCCTTGGGAGGCCGTGAGATTGGCGGTGCTATCACCCCAACACAAAGCTAATGAATTTTGCGGTCTGAATGCGGTACACTTGCCAAAGTCGCAATGCAGATTTTTTCTTTTTTTTTAAATACAGACATTGATCTCTTTGTAAAGCTTCCACATTAAAGTTTTACTATATATTCGTATTTTCGTTGTAACTGAAATTATTTTAAAAGAAAAAATAGATGGTTATTGACTAAATATTTAAATGTTTCTTTTTACATTTAAATGAATTAGGTTTGTAAAATTTATAACAAATAAAAATGAATAAAGTTATGCATATATTTATTTTATGAATCCGTAACTCGTTTCAAAATTAATTAGTTCATTTTATATCATCCTCCTTTAAATAAAGTTGTATCAGGACACATAGGCGTTGATAACCTACAGGTTTTACTCCTTAATTTAAAACAACCAGCCAATAAGGTTGTAATTTTCAGCGAAATCTAGCCTTAATTCATTCCTAACGACGGGAGGATCGTTACGAAAGCAATCGTTTTAATATATATAGCAGTTTGTTTCATAAATATGCTTTTAGCCTACACTTCAGTACCCACGCCATTTTTACTCCTGATATTAAATCAAAGCTAAACCTACATAAGCTATATTTAAAACTGCAGGAAGTTTGGCGATTGTTAGTTGTGTCTCGATTTGCATGGATGATGAACAGTTATAATTTCTATGAGAATAGAACTTGGAGTAGAGAGTGTAGGTAGTCGGGGATTGAGCGATCTGTAGCCATTAGGAAATCCATTCTACAAAATTTTGGTAAATTAAAAAAAAAAAAATTAAAAATTTAGTATTGCAAATGACTTTGTTTTATTTATTTATTTTTTTCATAATTCTATTTATGTATTTTTTATTAAGACATCACACTTGATCATCCGTAATCCATTCTCCTCTTCCTGGAGTGGAGGAGGAAGCTTAAAAGATTGGAGATGCCTCCTTGTTACAATAAACATCAATCAAAATAACACATACGAGCTAAATAATTAACAAATATTACATATAAAATATTTTCGAAGATTGTACTCACTATTTGCCAACAATAAAGAGGATAGGACTAACCTCAAATTTATCTGAAACTCTCGCAGATGAGGAAGCTAAAATTACACGAGTATTTGAAATTTAAAAGCACATCGCCTTCTTTATCAATTATAACTCCTCTTCGATTTTAATGTTTTTTATTTTATTTTTTAAAAATTATTTTTCTATTTTTTATTTATTTATTTTTTTTTTACTTTTATCATCCCATAGGCGTTGATGACCAGAGGGTTTTACGCCTTTAAGCAACAAGCAACAACAATTAACAAATATAGGTGGACTAAATGCTTAACATGGTTTAATTATTAATAATAAACATTATATACACACACTTTTAGATAATAAAATATATAATTGTAATAGAAAAAATTTAGACTTCTTATTGTACTGTATCGATGAACACAATTTCTGTTGTGGATGAAGTCTGAAATTATTGAATATAAAAGATTATTGACAAATGAGGTTGCAGGTCACTTCGTTTGTTCTAGTGGGAGGTGCTCCTATCTAGCAGAAGATTACAATAAGACCCCTCAATTATATTATTGTTTTATTCTACGAAATTTAATTGTTATTCCTCTCTAGAAACGGTATCGAGTGAAAAATTTAGATTTTTTAAGTCAATCGATCTTCTTACTTTCCTGCTTGGAAGAATATCTATGAATCCTTTGTTGTAATTTCTGAGATGAATAGGTACAATTTGTTTCTTTTGGTGCATTCTTTTGATTTCTGAGTTATTTAATGTATTATCTCTTGCAGAAGTTGATGCAATAGACATTCGAAAATGTCTGAAATAGAGCCGCTTTTGATCGATTTAGTTCTTTATCGTGTAAGAGCTTTTTCGACATGATACCATCATGGTCTACCCGATCGCAGTATAATAGATGCTTAATATTCTCAGCTATTACTTCGCGGACGAATAAGAACCTAGCACACTTAGGTCATTTACTTCAAAAGGTGATTGTGTATTTCAATAGAGAAAGCCATGTATTTCCAAATACATGAAAGTTGAAAACACGACCATGAGACCTAAGTTACTGACTGAATACTAGATACTTACTTACATATGTACCAAGAATAGATTAGCATATGCGGGCTCATTCCTTACAATTTCTCAACGAACTAAAGCACAATACGAAAAACAAATGTTGTTCGATTTTACAAAAGAAGACATGGTAGATTGTATCTTAAAATGTTGCTACTGGGTTCGGAATTCCGTTATAGCTTTAATTATTGCATAAATTCTTTATACAATTCCTTGTGGTATGTGAACTTTTGGAGTTTAAATAGAAATTAATGTCATGTTCTTTCTATGTTTAAAAAATATAAATAATCTTTCTTTTCTGTAAATAAGGTTGAGAATAGATTTATTAATTAAGGCCAAGTTTTAAGTTTTGCACAAAGTATATTTATTGCTTTAAGCCGCTTGAAAAGAAATTCAAACAATTCAATTAAAGTATTTTAATTAGCGAAGATAAAGCTCTTTCCAAAGTTTAATTTTTTAAATCCTCTGTTTACTGATTAGTTCCCAACAGTTCAACCTAAGCTTTAATTAGGAAAGTGAAAATCCTTTGAAACCTTGGAAATCTTAGTTTGGAGTATAGCGTTTTAATATATGTGCTTTGAGATTTCATTGTAATCGTATTTTTTCTCTCGTTTGCTCCTCCAAAATGTCATTTTTGATGTACCTATTAATTCAAAGTTGTAGAGACTGAAAAAAAAATACCGGGTCGGAAATAAAAACAGTTAATTTATAATTCATTTTAAAATAGTACCATTCAAAATTCTAGTTCTTTTTTAATTTAATTTCTTGATAAAAATATATCATTAAATGTTTGAAAATTTCAACTCGAAAATTGTCCTAGTTCCTATAAATTCGATGGAAAGTCGTAGAGACTGGAAAAAAAATACCGGGTCGGAGATAAAAAAAAGTTAATTTATAATTCATTTAAAAATAGTACCATTCAAAATTCTAGTTCTTTTTTAATATAATTTCTTGAAAAAATATATCATTAAATGTTTGAAAATTTCAACTCGAAAATTGTTCTAATTCCTCTAAATTCGATGGAAAGCTGACTAATATAAGTTTTATTATAGTAAGAACACCATATTCCATTAGAAGTTATTGGAGAAATGAAAAGGAAATGTCACCGTTTGGAATTTCAAAATTTCGAAAATCGACTTGATTAATCTTTTTGAAAATTAAATATTTGATAAAAAAATCTCAATAAAGGTTTACGATCCTTAACAAGGTTATTTCATTTTTCGTTTAGAAGGTTTATGAAAACAGAAGCGTCAAATTTACTCAATTCGTTGAAGCAGTTGCAAATAAATAAAGAAACGGCTTAGCTGTTGCCAAAAGAATATGTATTTAATTATGAGCAAAATTTATCAGTGGAATTATGCGTCATCTTGAAATAATATTGTTTAAAAGCAATTACAAATTATTATAGTATATCTTTCTAAATAAATTAAAAGTGTTAATACGAAATTAATTATGACTTCCACATAATGGAATGATAAATGATCGGTAGTTACCGAAATTTTGTATCACTCCACCCCTACTTGTTCCTCAACAAAGGAAGTGAGCGTTGAGATGATACACTCAAATAAAATTATGTTGGAGTCGATCCTTTTGTGAGGATGTTGAGACGGATATGTAGGAACCCCTTTGTGAGGGGAGAACGTCTTAATCCCCTACCCTGGGGCACGCACTGCTGTGCTGTACCAACACTAACGACTTGTTCCTGTGTCTGGAAGAACCTATTCTAAGTTGAGGAAAATGCATGCTTAGCGATGTTAAAACATTTATATATTTGGTGTATATAATATTTGTCTTGTTTACTTTATTTTATCTTCAAGATTTTCTCTTACCTTATCCCTCGAAAGTCACTTTTATGCCATTTCCTATTTGTTTACCATAAATGTCTACTGCCAAATACCAAAGGTATAATATTGGATTCAATTAAAGAAAAAAACGTTTTATGTATAAGTTATTATCCAATATATAAAAAAAAAAATTGTTTGAGATACAAAGAAGATATTAAAATTAATATTTAAGGTAATTATCCCAAAAAGTCGAGGAGGAATTAATAAGGACAGGAAAAAAGAGGAATTAATTTATCAAGTAAATAGTTTCCCTAAAATAATAAAATTGTTAACTAGTCTAGTATTAGTTAATAGTTTAAATTTAAATAATATTTATATAGTCTCACATATAATGATAAAATTAGTTGCATATTAGAGTCTAATCTTTACATAACATTAAACCATGGCTTTACCACATTTTCTTATCTCTGTTGTTTAATGACGTGTTGTGTTCAAAAATATGTCCATTTTCAAATTTTTAATTTTTATATTTATTGAATTAACTGTTTGGGTACAAGATTATCATAAAAAAAAAATAAGTTTAATAACATGCAATATAACTGTATTTGGAATCAATATTTTTATGTCATAGTAATCTAGTATAAAAACTAGTAATTAAAATAAATTAATTAAAAATGGACTTGCCTAATTTCGGAATGACGGGTCTTCATTACACTTAGCAATGGAAATCATTATTTTTGTCGGAAGGCTAATAATATAGTATATTAGAGTTTATTTATTTCATTCTGATTATATGTTTTAATTAATTGAATTTTGTTTATAATTTATGTTTCCTGAACAGCTTAATTTTACCAATAATAATATAGGATATAATTATAATTATTAAAAGAAAGTTTACTTATATTAAAGTATTTTTATAATAAATTAGATCCTTTTATTTAGGTTACTGTCAGGCAGAGTACCACTCTGTTGTTAGATATAAAAATACTAATATCATGTAATCAACAAAGATATTTTTTTTTACATCACAAACGTTATAAAATCTCAAATTTAAAATTCACCTCCTCACATACACTATCTAAAATTGTTGAAGGCTTTTTTTGCCAAATCTTATTTAAGGGAGTCACTTGTATCCTGTGTTATTGAAAGATAGATCTATCACTATAATAACCTTTTTAATAGAAATAGAAACTTACAATTTTATCAATATATATGTTTATTGTTATATATAGAACATCTGCTTCTACACCACTGAATGACTTCAGTCGTGCTCAACAAATTCAAAATACAATTATAGCGCCAATAATTGTACTAATTCAGCCTGGGTGGCCTGTTGATGATTAGAATGATGTAGTTATTAATCCTTTAAGAGGAAAATGTTTGATGTGAACTGGTGGTAATCACGGATTGGCCTTAAATAAGTTAACACAGGTGAGCTCGGGATGAGGTCCCGGGATTCAGGCATTCCTCTCCAGCCTAACTCACAATTAATTCATACGAAATTAAATTGCTTGGAGGCCTCCTATCCTACTTCTCAGGTAGGATAAAATAACATTAACGATAACATTGGAATCCATCCGTTTTATCTTCACCTCTGGTGAGGCACTTTTTCTGAATTAAACATGTTTCAATTAACTAGAATGCCTTTGAAACCTTTATCTACCTTACTCTTTTTTTTCTTCAACCGCCATCATTCTTAACTCCTCTTTTTATGTAGTGGGGCTACTTTAGAAAAAAAAACATAAAAAAGTATATGGTGTTATTTTTGTCTGTTTTTTTTTTAACTAACAACTGTTTTACTGTATTACTTTACCCACTATCCCTAAGGTAATTTCTGGTAAAATGTAATTATGTTTATATTTCATAGATTATTAATAACTTTTGTACAGAGTCCTATAGTCTATGTTTTTATAGGATGCAAGGAGTAAAATATAAGGAAGTGCGAGAAAGGAACCAATAGATACACTTTTTAAAATATATTTTTAAGTTGTTATCAAAAATAAACAAATAATTTATTACTTGTATTATTGTTAAAAAACTTGGCAGTCTCCATAGTTTCAACATTCAGTTAAATTTTAATATGAATAGATTTTATATATCTTCTCCTCCAACGTTTGTGTATCGCTGTACCTAAATAAATAATATATATTAATAAGACATTAGTGAATGAGACAATCTTCCTTGTTTAAATATACCAATTTATTTCACATGCACATCGACGTTTCGGGATTATCCCCTATCTTCAGGTTGCTAGAAAACCAAATTTAACAAAATTTAAACATATGCTTACATCACTACCATATCATTATTCATAAACTATTTTATAGATATTGTATGATAAACTCCTTAGTTTGTCATAACATGCTAATATTGAATCATATTATGGTCAATTATAAAATAAAAAACTTTTATAATATCAAATATTATACATATTTCAAGGAGAACAATAACCTTCCTGAAGGTTATCTTTCATTATGATAACAATCATATAGACTATAACAATCATCTTCTACCTCTATTTCCACAAAGATGAAAAATCTAACTAAAATTAACAATTTTTTTTACAAACAATTTTTATATACTATCACAAAAACAAAAGTTAAAATATTTCTAAATTCTATAAAAATACGCAAACTAAAATGTTAATTTATTTATAATGTCTATATAATGTGTGCCTAAATTTCATGATCAATTCTTTTCTTATGTAACTACAATTTATTTAAAAACGTAATAATTATTAAATTAAATTTTTATTGATATTATAATTCACATTAAAAGTTTGTGTAAAAACTATTTGAGTTATGAGTACAAAATAAAGTCAAGTATTTTATTATTTCTTTAATAAAAAATACTTTAATAAAAAAAAATTATTGTATTCAAAGTAGTAAGATGAACTAAAAATAATAAGTGATGAGTACTATTACATTAATTTTGCTCAACATTCGTCAAATATTAATTATAAATGCTCGTGGTATTCAAGCTGGTTTGATTACAATTCGATTTTCTCATTGATAGAAAACAATTTTGTGTTAAAATCAATGATTATTTGTTTTTGAAAACTTAAAAATACGTCTCACTTGAAAATTTATTGACGAGAATTAATGAATTGAAATAACCATTACCATTACATTAATACTTTTTTTTATTTTTTAAAACCTTCTTTTAACAAAGCAAAAAGATGTATACCATATTTTATTTCAGGCTTTTTGGTATATGAATTTTTCATTTTTGAATTTTTATTACATATTCATGTAAAAATAAATTCATAGTTGCTTACATATTTTAACTTTTTTTATGACTTAAAATACTATCCCTACTCATTGCTAACAGGTATGCGTCATAAATAGGCTTAAATCAGATATCCAATCATTAAAATCATTAGCATAAATTGAGCGTGGATTAGATGGTATGCTTTAATTATTCAAGATACACTATCTGTGATTTGGCACCCCTTTGACAGAAACTTGAACCTTCGATTAGAACAGCTCAATAGGTTACGGCCATTTCGGTAATTGGCGTTTTGATGGATATACTCTCCACCGTAATTATCAAATGGTGTCAAATACGAAACCAATAATTATTTATATATTTTTCTTTGGATCTTTTAATGGGAAAAATTACTCTCGACTTATCTGCCTAATATTAATAACAAGATAAGCTTTTAAGCGAACTTTCTACATTAATAGTTTTTTCTTTTATTTTATGATTCTCAGATACATCGAATTGAATTTTACAAGTTAGCAAATATAAAACTTTCAAGAGTCCTAAAATTAACTTGGTGGATGCTAGGAGTAATATAACACTTTGTAAGTTAACTATTTCACAATATTGAGAGCGGCTTCTCCGGAAACCACCCGAAGCAGGGAAAGGACTTAATAGAAACCACATCAAGGAACTTAAGTGCCTCGTTGAAAGTCCACCCTAACTTTATTTAATAAAGCCTCTATTAGAACGGTTAATTACTTTTGTAGCAAACCGTCTCCCTTTAAGGGCATCAAGAAATTTAAAATTACTGGTTTTAACCATAGGTAGTCAGTTTAGTAGAGAAGGATACTTTTGAATATTTTTATTTATATAATTGATAAAAGTTATGTACTTATTTTTTTTTTACTGGTTATTGTTGTATTTGAGGAGACAGGGGGTAAGCAATTTATTGGGACAGGGATTTAATATGGTAGTGTGATTTGTTTTTAGTCGAAGATTTAATTGTCATAGCATAAGAAGTTGGTGGGTGTGCGGTCAGTAGAGTGCAGAACATAAATAAATAAAACTTATTGTATTTGTACCGACTTTTCGGCCTACATTTTAGGCATCCCTCGTGGCACAAAAAAATGTTTACCATTCCCTGGAGGTCCTTAGATCTAATATGATAAATTATTCAAAATGGCCACCGTTTATGTCTTTTATTGCCAATAAATCTTAAAGTATTACGAGTTGCTGAGATGAGATCTCATGCATTGTACTTAATAGTGCATTTAAATTTGAGGCATAATAGATATCTTTACGTTTAATTATTCTCTTCAATAATTTTCCAAAACTAAAATATTTTTCACAAATTACAAGGAATTTGTATTTTATAAATAACAAGGGATTTTTGTCAAATATCGTGAAAACCACTATTCTTAAAAATAAATAGTGATTATAGTCCTTAACAATAGAATCACCTTTGAGTCGGAAGTTTTTATTTACAACTTTGTTTATTAATAATGTTTGTAATTTTATCTAGTATTTACAACGGCCATGTCTATGTAACTCTAAACTTTTTGTACATTCTTTTTATTGGTATTATATTGGTGAACTATAAAAAATAATAATAATGTAAATTGCGCCAACTTTTAAAACTAAACTGTGTGGTTATTTATTCCCAAATTGTTCAATGTTTTCGCTCTTATCAATTAACCTACACTACGAAATAAAATACCGATTTGGGTTTTGACTTAAGGAGGATCCTATATTATAATATTTAGAAATTCCGTTTATTCGAAAGTCAGTATTAAAATTTATCATAACTGGACGATATGTGTAAAACAAGAGAGGGAGCTAACGAACTCGAAGAGCGGTGTATGCAGAGCCTACGTTGTTGTGAATGTGGGTGGAATCTCAATCATCAACATCGATCATCTCAATCTCAATTTGGGATACTGGAGAATATTGTCGAAGAAAATATGAAAGAATTTGCATAGAGAACTGAAATAGGTAAATTCAGACCGAAAAGTTTGTTTGAATGATTTTTACCTATATTATTTTCAAGATAAGAGTATTTGTTGTATGTTACCTAAAATAAATCGATCGTGAAATTGCTAATTTAGATTTAGATTGGACAATAGTTATAGTTTATTCTAAACTTCTCAATTAAGTGTGTATCATTCAATTTTTAAAAAAGTCCTTTTTTTTTTTTTCTTTTTTTTGTACAAAAATTCCTGTTGTTTTACCATATATTGGTAGTGCGAAATTGTCTAATCTTTTCTTATTTTCTTTAAAAATTTAAAAAAAAAATTAAAAATTTCTATTACAATTAAAATAGTTTATGACTTCGGTTAGAAGGAAAAGCCGGTTTTAACGTACAAAGTTTCTGGTACTGTGACCTGTCATAGGTAAAATGCACAATATTTTTTATAACGTACAATAGTTTATTGTACGAATTAGTTATTAGGAACTGCTAGGCAATTGTATATAGGAAGGGAGTTTTAACACAACACTTACTTATTGTAGACATTTTCCTGCTTTCGAACTTTTCATTAAATGAAAAGTACAGACGTGTTAAATTTTACCAGCTTAAACACCCACACATAAACTGGATTATTATTGTAGGCGAATAACTAATTCACACAGGTCTATATTTTTGTTTATTATTTTATATAATATTACACAGAGATTTTCACGGCACATTTCTCTATTTAAGTGTGTCTTATACTATAATGTATGAGTTATATATTTTACTATTATAAATATAAATATCCACATAAATTTGTAATATATACCTAAAATAATATTTCAATATGTTAATTTTAAAAAGTATGTTAATAAATGTTTATAGCATGTTAGAATATTAAATTTCCTCAAAGACCTTAAAAATTCATTTTTAAAATCAAATTTGCATAATGGAAAATTCTCTGCGTACATAAAAATCCATTGCATGTTATATTCAGATATAACAAACTGTTCAATAAAAGAATAGAGGTTATAGTGAATACTCATTATAAACTAAAAAAATTGACGGTTCGTTATTTCCAATTTATTCTGTATTACCATTCAGTTCTGTAAATGGCATCTTATTTTTATATTCAAGTATGTTTGTTTTTAAAATAGGTTCAGCAGTATAAACTGCCTATTCTGTTTTAATTAATTTTGTCGTTGGTATATTTGTGGTTGTTGTTCTTAAGTTTAACGCCCTTGTGTTCTTCAATTTAAGGTTAGAAAAATAGGATCAATATAGTTATAAAACATAATGGAGTTTACAATTAAATTAAAACAATAATGAAATTATTGAGTTGATTTAAATTTATATGCGTATTTGGAACCAAAACCACCAAACTTTAAATAAAAAAATATTGATGCTGGTACCATCGACCTTAAGTTGCCTTACACGTCAACCTAACAATGAAGAATTCTCTTTCAATGGGCTTTTATTGAATAGACAAATGGTGTCGAGATTTTGATTGATTTATCATTTTGGATAAATAACCTGCACTTGGTCCAATAGTTTCGCGTGATAGTTCTCAGAAAGTGAATTACTTAAAGGTGCATTGTCGCACAGCTGCAAGAAAGCTTTATCATCTTTTGTGGTTTTTAGAGTAAAAGTTTAATCACCTCAAGAGGATGTCGTTACACGAAACCGGATTGGCTCAATTAGTTTCATTTATACGCCCGCATTTCACAACTAGATGAAACTTTTAGATACTAACTTCATCACAAAATGCGGTCTCAGTTGACACTCAGCATAGGTCTATAAAAAAAATGTATTTAATATATTAATAATAAGTATATAGTAAATAATAATTTTCTTAGAAATAATATAATGCAATAATAATATAATAACCGTGAAATATACTTATATACTATATTGGGATGTTATTATAATATTTTATGATTTTCTCTGCATTATACGATTTCTTTATTCAAGAGTCTGAATCGTGCGCGGGAATCCATCGGAATGTCTATATGAGTTTTAATGTCACATTCTATTATATATTAAGCGATGCTTAGATTAATTTTACATGGTATTCTCCCTAAATTAAATTTTTGAATCAAATATCAGAAGAAGCATAGTAATTATATCTTTATGAAATATGTAATAGTATAGTATGCTACACTCGTATAGTATGAAATATGTAAACATTTAATAGTATTCGTGTGTGGTTCGCTTATCGCATAACTTTCACTTACCACTCTACATACGAGCCAAAGTATTTTGTAGATTTTAATATTGCTATTTTTGTGATTTGAGAAAAAAATTGAAGACCAGAAAGCGAAAATTATGAACAAATAATTTTTATTTAACTTTTGCTATAAAATTCCTATCTTAGAGTTTCTGAGGTGGGTGTAGCAAATATAAACATTACACCAGAAAATAATTCATAACTTTCAAATAATAAATTCAAAATAATAACAGTTCAACGAAGATAACAAAGTAATGCAATCGGGAATGTTCGGGTGGTCTTGGTTGTTCCTGTTTGAATCGAATGCCTCTGTTCCTTTTTTCTCCTTCAATCATTCATAAAATTCAATGACATTTTATATTTATCCATTGTTTATTACTGCTAACAATGAGAACTGGTTATTTATTTTTAAATAAGCAAAATTAAAATTAATGATTATTTATAAGACCCAGCTGATATTAAAGATTAATATTCAGATGTTTTAATTGTAATTTAATTGTGTTGTGATTTCAAGATGATTAATATTCAATTCTATATTGATCATGACGAGTTTAATCAAAATAGTTTGAGTGGTTTTTGAGAAAATCGAAAAAATGTGAAAAATGGATTCTATAACGTGGCACCTCCTGTCGATCGATTTTAGGAAAAGAATTGCTGTCACAGCCTAGGCATCCACCCGCCCTAATTATATTATTTCATATTTATATTTTATTTATCATCTAAAAAGAAGGGAAGGTGCTTAGGAATCTTTTTAGTTATGGTCT